>NC_043003.1:115340239-115350239 GCF_006345805.1 Octopus sinensis
TGAAGAGACGAACGACGGATAATATATCATATCTTTCTTTATTTTTGCAATTTTTTTAAAGCAGCTGTTTATAAAGATAGCTATAAAAAAAGCTCACCATACAATTTTTTAATAATTTATTTTCCAGAAAAGCGCACAAAAAATTTCATCATGAAGTCCAAAAGAATAAATTCTAGAGAATTTGACACTGAATCTGTAAATGTAGAATATGTATCACAAAGTAAAAATGAGATAATCTTGAAAAAAAAGGATTTAGACACATAATTCTATCTGATCAGGAATTAGGTATTTAAAAGAATTATAACGAAATTATTCAATTTAGTGTTCTTCTGCACTATTTGTAAATGTCTTGATACGTTACGATGGTCAAAATAATGAACGTTTTTTTTTTTTTATTTTTAAGTTCCACTTGACAGGCACCGAACCGGAGGCGAACAACAAGAAAGAAAATGACTGAGCTGTGAGAAATTACACTGCGATGTATTTTAAATACAAGCGGTGAACAAATGGACGATTATCAAATAATCAGTATGTACAGAGATATTAGTATGAATACAGGTATAACGTCTTTGAAATACGTTCATAGAGACACACGGTATCTTTTCGGTTTGAACGGCAGTTTTTAACATAATTTCTAGGTAACTAAAAAATTTAAAACTTCGTATATTGTTAGAATGTTTTTATAAAACATATTTTTCTCTTGGCTTTATTGAGAAAATTCTATAGTTTGTAAGATATTTGATGTTTTTTTCTTCAATTTCTGCAATTTCAACCAATCACTGCCGTCTATTGAGGTAAAAAAAACATTCTGTGCCGTATGAATATGTCCCTCGTTTAAGAAACAGATTTGGTTTATTTACATTTGAGAAGAAACAATATACCCTTCCCCCACCCCTAACCCTAACCCTAAATAACCCTAACACTAAAACAGATTGAAATGCAATAGATCGATACTAGGGTCATAATTATGGGTGACAATTTCATTTGACAACGCTAGAAAAAATTGCCGTTCAAACCGAAAAGATCCGACACTCGTGCACACAAACATTTTCACTTACATACATACACTGAAAGAGAGTTCCAATCCTTTTGAATGGAACAACACGTCGAAGGGCGTCGTTGAACCAAAATGCCGTTATCTCAGAGAGTTCTGAGACAAAAGATACCAAACAGTGACAGGATTTATGACTAGTGAAGCTAATATATACGCGCGCGGTGCTTGTGTGTATATTTATATAGAGTCGGAATTTACAAAAAAAAAAGGAGACGAAGGCAAGTGTGTAAACAACAAACAGATGTATTAATTTAACGTTCGGGAAGGTGAGAAAGTACTTTATGTTTCGAGCCTACGCTCGTCAACAGAAAAAAACACGTGAAAATAAACAGAGAGAATAAAAAGAAAGCTTTAGTAGGTAACGGTCAATCATATACATAGTTACATAACTGATATGCTGAAACACGCATGTATGTATGTATGTATGTATGTATGTATGTATGTATGTATGTATGTATGTATATGCCTGCAATATATAACTATAGGTGCGTATGCTTATCATGTTTTAAATTAACAATGCCCTTAATAGAATTGTACATACATACTTTTACTAATTATTATGTTCACATATACCCCTGATTAGATTACGATGCACGGGTTAACTATCGACTTGTAAAATCCTAAAATATATCTCACTAACTCATACATTTCATAATCAGAATAGATTGGGAGAATAATTTCAGGAATTTAATATCCAGCAAGATGACATGCGGGGACTTAAAATATGGACAATTTTTTTAACGAGTCACAGCTGACAATGATAGAAATATAGGTGGCTTTTTTCTTTGTATTGAAAATAGTTATGCATGAAGCAATGTACAAATAAAATGAAGACAAAAAAACAAAGATATATAACGACGAGTAAAACGTCCCCTGTCCAATGGATGGTGCTGAGTTGTCAAACATTTATACCAAATTTTCTCAAAACAACTTGCCCGATTGTCCCATAGGCCTCCCTTTTGAAAAACACTGATTTAACATAAATTTGAGACACCAGCAAAAGAAGAAATAAAGATAGACTTTTTTTATTCCAAAGAAAAACAAACTGTATTCACTTTATCGATCGCATTCTCACCTGGAATCGATTTATGTAATTTTTTCAAGACTTATACCCGCCCTGATACCGTCGGTATCTACATATCAAATTTGAGCGCAATCGGATGGAGAATGCCCGCGATCCTACAAGACACACACGCAGACAGACAGAACGGATTTTATATAATAGATATTCAGTTAAAGTTGCTTGGGCACTGAAAGGATGTAATAAACGAGATTTTGAAAGTAAGTCAGTGGTGCACAATGAGCAAGGGAGAGATTGACTTAAATTATTAACTGGTCAGGACAAAAACAAAAATAGCGGAATGGAAATGACTCATTGCACCTACATATCTGGGATTGTTGAAGTTATAATCTGAAAATAATGTCAATTTCGTGAAAGTTTCAGATAATTAAATGGAGGTAATTACATCAAAGATAATTATATAATTTTGTTTCATTCAAAATAATTACTCGGTCGGATCAGAGGTGAATATATATATATAGAAATTGTCATCTATCTATCTATCTATCTATCTATCTATCTATCTATCTATCTCTCTATCTATCTATCTATCTATCTATCTATCTATCTATCTATCTATCTATCTATCTATCTATCTATCTATCCATCTCTCCATCTATTTATCTATCTATCTATCTATCCATCATCTATCTATCTATCTATCTATCTATCTATCTATCTATATGCAAGTATATTTATATATCTGCATGTATACGTGTATCTGTAAATGCATATATATATATATATATATATATATAATATATATATATATATATATATACATGTACTTACAGACACATACGCAGACGCGCATATATGTATCAGTTTAATAGAAACATGGGTGTCACTTTAATGTTTTAAATGCATTCTTCATATCTATTTATATGTTGCAATGCCTTCAACTGATATATTTACTTATTTAGACTGTTATAAATTGCGCACGCTGACACGCACACGAAGCCAGGCATACATGGTATACAAAACTCATAAATATACATGTATATATATGCGTTTGTGTGTATGTGTGTGTGCATGAGTGAGTGTGCGTGTGTTTGTGCATGTGTATGTATGAAGACGAGGTCCAAATCTATAGTAACAAGAACCATACCCCACGAAGTACAGACCAGATAACATCTATAAGGTAACAACATGAAAATTACGGCTTATGTTCAATTTGCTGGTCTAAATCGTCTGTGAAATGGAAAAAAAACCAAGTGCCATCAAGTAAGATTCTCGCATAATTTTTTACCTTTAACTTGTATTAGTCATTACAATGCGGCCATGCTGGGTCACCGCCTTAAATAACATTAGTGAAACAGTGTTTAGTGTTTAATCTTGGTAGGTATTCTATTGGAGTTCTCTTGTTGAACCGCTAATTTACCAGGACATAAACACTACAACACCGGTTTGCAAGAGTTAGTGAGACAAACGCACACACTCACATCTGGAGCAATTTAACTGGTCCATCCGTCAGCGCCCCACTACTCAGTTAAACAGCATAATAATAATTAATAATAATGATGATGATGATGATGATGATGATGATGATGATGATAACAATAAATAGTAATAATAATAATAATAATAATAATAATAATAATAATAATAATAACAATAACAACTACAACAATAACAATAATAATAATAATGATAATGATAATAATAATAATGATGATGATGATGATGATGATGATGATGACAACGATGGTGATGATGAGGATGATGATGATGATGATGATGATGATGATGATGATGATGATGATGATGATGATGATGATGATGATGATGATGATGTTGATGATGATGAGGAGGGGGAGGATTTCAATTATCTTCCAAAAGAGCAAAATATGAGGGGACAATACAATGACAGACGTAAAGTGTAGGAGTGTACAGATAATGAAATGATAGAAAATAGAAAAAAAAACAAAGAAAGAAAGTAAACACTTCTATACACTGAAAGCGAAAGGACATAGGCGTAGCATACAGAAGTTTAAAACAAAAAGAGTGGGGAAGATGATAGAGTTGTGGCCCTCTTAATACAGGAAATCCTTTAGGGATAATCGAGGGACCTCACAGTCCGAGGTTTCCCTGAAACCCCAGGAGCAAGTGCCCCCTGAAATTCCTTCTCCCCGACTCACAGGCCAATATTTAGTGGTACCATCTACTCTTGCCATTTTCGCAACTTTCATCCGACTTCCAATAAACTCACTCCAGGACAGTGTTTACTCTCATTTTTCTTTTCAAGTGAAACTTGAAGAAGTCAATAAGAGCTCAACCAAAGAGAAATGTATTTGTCCTGTTCCCGTTCAGCTTTGTCCACCAAACAACCTCTTTCGGCACAGCCACAGAGCAAAATAAAACTGCCTTGCCGGCCTGATTGAAAGAGGCTGGCGATGAAATCATTACGACAGACTCGGTCGACCGACAGGTCCCTCCTACACATTGTAGCAACTATTGAGCATAACCCTAAAGTCAGCAATGCCCGGACATTAAGCACATATATATATATATGTGTGTGTGTGTGTGTGTGTGTGTGTGTGTGTGTGTGTGTGTGTGTGTCTGCTTGCATATGAACATACTCAGTCACACACATATAACGTTTATAATAAGGGCGAAAGTGGCTTTGAAATTTCGTTATGCCAGACTTCTTCAGACTGTGCTATACTTGCGTCGCTTCCTGGTTTGCATTTATTGTGGCAAATTGTTTTTCTAGTGCAGTTGTAGCAGCTCTGTGAAATGATATTATTGAAGTTATCTTCCGATGTCTATCAGGGGCGCATTTTCTGGATTTCTTTTTTTGTTAGAACAGAGATATCCCAGATGGTTGTGTCTTGTTCAGGGTCATATACTGTTTCAGGCATCAGCATAATCATCGTCGTCTTCTTAAAAGAAATTCGCCGGAGAACGTATCAGAGTTTAGCTGTTGACAATCAGTGGACAACGCTAACCCTCTCCACTCTAATTTCGAGGAGTCTGTGATGGATTCGTACAGTTCGAGGTAATATTGCCTTCATACCTTACTCTCAATTTAATCTGGTTTCTGAGTTTGCTATTTATAGCATCTAAACTTTTAACAATAACAGGTAAATCTCTCAAATTCATTTTCTCTCTTCATCTATTTTTATTCTCTCTTATCTTTCTTATTTCTTCTTGTTGTTCTTCTTTACTCCTTGTTTTACTTCCACTTCCTTCTTCTTCTTCTTCATCTATGTCTTCTTCTTCTTCTTTTCTTCTTCTTCTTCTTCTTCTTCTTTTCTTCTTCTTTTCCTTCTTCTTCTTCTTCTTCTTCTTTTCTTCTTCTTCTTCTCCTCCTCCTCCTTCTCCTTCTTCTTCTTCTTCTTCTCCTTCTCCTTCGTCTCCTTCTCTTTCTTCTTCTTCTTCTTCTTCTTCTTCTTCTTCTCTTCTACTTCTTCTTCTTCTACTTCTCCTTCTTCCTTGTCTTCTTCTTCTTCGTCTTCTTTAGCTGCTGCTACTGCTGCTGCTCATACTACTACTACTACTACTACTAATACTACTACTACTACTACTACTCATTTTCCTCCTCCTCCTCTCTCTTCTCTTCTTCTTCTTCTTCTTCTTCTTCTTCTGCTTATTATTATTATTATTATTATTATTATTATTATTATTATTATTATTATTATTATTATCATCATCATCGTCATCATCATCATCATTCCGAAGTGCAGGTAAAGGATTAAAAGTTCCTTCGAATATAATTGCTTCAAGTGTGTGAATATTTTGGAGGTAAAACTACGAAGGGGTTTTGCAATAGTGAAGGTGAAGCTGTGGGTGTTACGGTGAGGTTGGTATAATCTGGTTACATTTTTATGTAGTTTAATTGTTGTGGGTTTAGTGTTTGGCGGATGACTAATGAGCCGGTTGCTAGGAGCAATAATATTCGGCTATATTTGAAAAGGGCAAGTTGACATTATTCATGGAAATCAAGCTATGATGACCTGGTGTAATCGAAATAAGTGGAATTTAAAAGTGTGTTTCGTGTATACAAACACACGTAGACTTGTGCATCTACTCGCAGCAGCCCTCTGCACGTAATCTTTAAATAGATACATAAACACATACAAGCACACACGTGTGATTGTGTGTGTTTGTATGTGTGTGTGTGTCTCTCTCTCTCCTCTCTCTCTCTCTCTATATATATATATATATATATATTATATATATATATATATTATATATATATATATGTGTGTGTATGTGTGGGCATATATATATATATGTATGTATATTATATATATATGTATGTATATATATATATATATATGTATGTATATATATATATATATATATATATGTATATATATATATATATATATGTATATATATATATATGTATATATATATGTATATACATATATATATATATATATATATATTATATATATATATATATATATATGTGTGTGTATGTGTGGGCATATATATATATATGTATGTATATATATATATATGTATGTATATATATATATATATATATGTATGTATATATATATATATTATATATATATGTATATATATATATTATATATATGTATATATATATATAATATATATATATATGTATATACATATATATATATATATATATACAGTTGCATACATATATAGAGAGAAAGAGAGAAAAAGAGAAATAGATGTACGCATGGTTATGAAAGGATGAATGGATCTGTATGTGTGCGTGGCTGCATGCTGTCATATATGTGCTTGCGTGCGTGGTGTGTACGTGTCTGTGCGTACGTATATGTGTCTTTACGTATATGTGTGTGTGTGTCTGCGCGCGCGGGCGGGCAGGTGTGAGTACGTACATGCTACATGTATACATATCGGAAAGAAAGAGGTAATTTAAAGATATAGACGTAAATCGATACACCAATCATTAGTAGATATTATGTATATAAAATTAAAAAAAAAGGAAATAACCTTCCGTGCAATCATAATTCTAGCGGTACGTTTAGACGCGACGGATTTTTCTTAAAATAATTGTGTATTCTTTCTCAGAAGTTTAGAACGAAAACAGCTGATAGGAATGACTTAATTGGAATTTCTCTCCCATGATCTCTTTGCGACTAAGATTTTTTCTTTTCTTCTATCCTCGATCTTTAACATACAACATTGTAACTACCACTACGGCTATTTTTGAATATTCTTGCGTTATACCATGTTGAATTCTACCATAACCAATAGAAGCAGCAGTATTAAGTCCACTATCACACTCAGTTTGACCCATGAAAATTGAACCGACTTTATTAATCTTCTATATATATAAAACTGTAGTTGTGTGAGTGTCTGTCTCCTACGATTTAGATTCCTAACTCCTCCCACATTTTGCGGTGCAGTTTAACCAAATTCGGGTATCTTATAGTCGTGATTAATATCGAGCCTGTCTGGCTATTAGCGCGCGTCTACGATGAGTCTACGATTTTAAAAATAATTTAACATCATTTTTTATTCCATTTTAATGCATAATTTTTCGTATGTCGATGGCGGCGGAGTTGGCGTCCATGGTCACACCTGCACCTGTTTGCTTCTCCCCTTTTTCCCTCCCTCGTGAAGCTGTGGGGAAGGGAGTGTAAGGAAATCAACGTCGTAATGCGTTGTCAAGGAGACCAGCGTTCTTTTAGAACGACTTCATGGCTTGAAGACACCAAAACAGAAATGGCTAAGAAAGCCCAAATTAGCATCTATAAAGGAAGTAACTCTCTAAAAATGCTTATATAGTTATTTCCCTTACGAACCCGAGCAACGCCGGGCGATACTGATAGTTATATATAAAAATGAAGTTGTGTGAGTGTCTGTCTCCTACGATTTAGATTCCTAACTACTCCCACATTTTTCGGTGTAGTTTACCCAAATCCGGGTATCTTATAGTCGTGATTCATATCGAGCCCTTATGGGTATTAGCGCGTGTCTACGATGAGTCTAGGATTTTAAAAATAATTTACCATCATTTTTTTCCATTTTAAGGCATATTTTTTCAAATAAAGGGAAGTAACTCTCTAAAAATGTCTACGATGAGTCAACGATTTAAAAAAAAATTTACCATAATTTTTCTTCCATTTTTAATGCAATTTTTTGCTATTTTTTGGCTATAACTCTCTAAAAATGGTTTATAGTTATTTCCCTTACAAACCCGAGCAACGCCGGGCGATACTGCTAGTTGTAAATATAACTACTTCTGTATAATGTCCAGCGCTATATATATTAGCTAAACGTGACCAGCAGGAGAGGCGTGTGAACGGTCATTCGCCTTGAAGGATGCATGAGGCATAAACTCCGGACTTGAATATATCGCATGATGTAGACATATATAGACTAATTTATTATATTCATATATAGACTATATATAGATTCATATAAAGACTAATTAATATATAGACTAATTCAATATATAGACTGTTCAATATATTTAACGATGGTGCATCCGCATGGCTGCAGCTCTGAACTGAAACTACAGAGAAAAAATATAACAAAACTTTGTCAGAAATTAAAAATTTCTAATTTTGGTGATCAGTAAATAAAGTTTACTGAAAATAGAATATATTTTCAGAGAGGTTGCACTCATCTTCAGCTAGCGAGACTTGATACCCTGGACTGATGACGAGCAATACACTGAGAAACATACGTCTTCAGGTGCTTAGTCCCAGCTGGCGGGGGTGATTGCCTCCCCTTTGCAAATATAAGGACACAGGAAATGTGTCAAAGCCGACAGGAAACGTCGATGTTTCCTAGGGCTAAATGGCGGTGGTGTAATTCCCTTACGGGACTGTCACGTTTGTCAGAAAGTTCATGGTAAATCTATTTATTGTAGACTTTACCAGGTTAATAAAGCTACCATAATGATTATACTCAAACTGAAGCTGTAGTTCCTTAAACAAAACAGACCATTATTACGCGGCATTAGATACTCTAATCATTCGCGTTTCGGTTTTTATTAATTCTACATTCATGTCGTTGAAACATTTTTGCTCATGCCTTCCTGTATGTATCAGGGATGGAATATGATTATCGCAGTGACACTGTACTTATATTCTTTCAGATGCAATAATTTTAATTTACAAATATAATTTTCTACCGTGCAGTAGCATATATCATGCTGATTTGGGAATTTATCTGTTAATATTTGTTGACGTGAAACTATAATTAAACGCAATATTTCCTCCAAAATTTATTTAAAATAATCTTTATGAGAAATACACGTTTATTCTCTAACAAATTTATTACCATATATTGTAACTTTTGTTACTTTCTTTGGTAACATTTTCGTAATACAGCAACATTTGCATTGAGACAACAGGTCTTACAGATTCTCGATCCAATATATTTCAACTCGAATGCCTTCCATGTTGTTGAGTATTGGAATAAATATCCAAAAAATACAAATAAAGCTGGAATCATTGATTTTATCCCATATCTTTTTTATTTACTTATTTGTTTAAATAATTTAAATTTTCTTGCTATGTCACCGCATCCTATCAATATTATCTGATTGTGCAGAATCAATGATTTTTTCCCTCCGATTCATGTTCTAAATGGGATTCATGCTATTCAATATGTTCGAGTTTGTTGTCGTTCCTCACAAAAGAGTCCTGTTTCCCCTCATTGTATGTACGTAGTAATGTCTTTGGTTCCTATTGTCTATAGAATGGGAAAATATTTTGACTGCCGCGTAAAGCACCCTGCACCATATACGGAACTGCGCCTGCTGACGATGAAGATTATGTCGATAATGATGATGAATATGATGATAATGATTATCATTACCATCATTATCAATAGCATCGTGATCATCTTCATCTGCAGCAGCAGCAGCAGCAATAACAGTAAAAATATATTCGATATCGCCAATCTGACTTATTCATGATTTTCCC
>NC_043003.1:115355239-115377739 GCF_006345805.1 Octopus sinensis
TTGAAAATGGGATTTGAAAAAGAAAAGTATGAATTGTTTTGTGTGTGTGTTAATGAAATCGCAGCGTCACTCGAAGAGAAGCCATTCTGTTCTCGAGATTGTAAATCCCTTCCAAACATTGGAGCCCGTGGATTCTGTGCCCAGATGTAACTGCTGATATGATTGCTTTTATTAAATGTTGTTTTCCTTCTTTTTCTTCTTCTGTCTTCTTCTAACTTCTTCTTCTCCGTACCATGAAAACGCCGATATCAAGAATACGTCGCATTCTGTTTTTCGTCCTTTTACCATGCCTCCAGTCCTTTTATACTTATCCTTACTTTCTATGTAGAACATTCTAGATTTTTTTTTATCACCGTAAAGCTGAATTCTGCACTTCTTTCTATTATGTTACATTCCGAGTTTTACACTCAAATTCTTCATCAGAATTCTCAAATCCCCAAGGAAAACCGACAAGTTTATGTCCTTCGTATATTTCATATTTCATTACATTCTTATACTGTTTACAATCTACCGCGCCACGATTTTACGAGGCACATTTGCCAGTCATTGATGACCTTAGTGGACTTGTCGGATTTTATAGGAAATTCTCAACAATCTCAATCCCTTTCCAATAATGTTCACTTTTTACACCACAAAACTCTTATGGCACTTTTCTGTTCCTGTCAATGAGAGCATTGCATCAAAATCCCAGTGAATTATTCTACTACAATTCAAGCTTTTTTTATGAATTCCAGAAGCATTTTTGGTGCTTTCAATTTCAGATGTCTTTCAAAAGATCTCTTCTCTTCTGAGGAGATTCATATGGAAATTCCCTTCAGATACAATCACTGAAGTAATAAACTAACCTCTCTAAGAGAAAGATGTTATGGCGTTTGGAAAAGGGAGGGGGAAAATAGACGAATGGATGATTAAGATGCTCTTATGAATTGTAAAAAGAGAATGACATATTCGTATATAGCGAGGCTCAATTAGATTATATAATATAATAATATAATATGATGGCATTATAAATGTAGGATCCTTTCGGTTTGAACGGCAGTTTTTTGTAGCAGTGTCATATGAAATTTTCACACATAATTATGAACCTAGTATCGATCTACTGCATTTCAATGTTTTAGGATTAGGGGTGGGGTGAAGGGTATCTTTTTTTCTTCACAAATGTAAATAAACCCAATCTGTTTCTTAAATGAGGGACATATTCATATGGCACATAATGTTTTTTTTACCTCAATAGACGTATTTGATTGGTTGAAATTGCAGAAATTGAAGAAAAAAAAACAACAAATATCTTACAAACTATAGAATTTTCTCAATAAAGCCAAGAGAAAAAGATGTTTTATAAACACATTCTACCAGTATACGAAGTTAAAATTTTTTTAGTTACCTAGAAATTATGTTAAAAACTGCCGTTCAAACTGAAAATATCCTAAATGTATATATAACAATATAATTCAATACAATGTAATGACATACTATATTGTTTTGTATTCTAGGCACAAGGCCCGAAATTTTGGGGGAGGGGGCTGTCAATTACATCGACCCCAGTACGAAACTGGTTCTTAATTTATCGACCCTCCACGAAATGATGAAAGGCAAAGTTGACCTCGGCGGAATTTGAACTCTGAACGTAAAGACAGACGAAATACTGCTAAGTATTTCGCCCGGCGTGCTAACGATTTTGCCAGTTGTTTGAAAAAAAGTTCATTTCTATGTTTTTCTTTTTATGTTTTAGTTTCTCATTGTGATCAGCGTTTTTTTTATGTCCTGTACCCATATATGCATGTATATATACATATATATGTAGGTATGTACATATATGTATGTATATCTTTTTCTATCAGTAATTAAAAATAGAACAAGATGAATAGGTTCCTTTCAAGGCGAAGTTCAGCGCTCTCATTGATCGCTAGTAGTAGTAAACACATTTGCCCTCTTCTGACCCCAATGGTGTGAAACCCTTTTTGTCTCTTTATCGCACAGGAATTCCCATAGTTGATCTCTTCACCATCAGCCGAATCTATTTACAGACCTGTGGAATATAATCTCTTCCCCAAGCTGTGTCTCTTGTTCCCACTTACTCCCTTAAACATTCACATCCAAGACAAAATTGGAAACTAAACAATATTTAATAATACCTTTCAATAATGAATGGAAATTATAATAAAGATGGTAATAATAGTGATATTAATAATAATAATAATAATGATAATAATAGCGGCTGGACGTGACAGAGGCTGGACGTGACAGAGGCTGGACGTGTTCTTCGCTGCTCTGGCCTGTCAACAGCTGAAGCCACAGAAACACTAATACAACCCAGCTGGACAACTGAAAAAGCAACTGTAAAACACTGGAATATCTACAGTTTTCTGTGAGTATTTTGAATTTGCCTCAAAATAATTTAAGGAACTTATATATCTACGGCTTTGGACATACACACGAACACCTAAAAAAAATATAAAAACTTGAATATCTCTTATTTAGTGTGAACATTTTGTCTTCCATTCTTCCCTGACTTACAGAATATGTCAACATGTCTTTTATTGTAACACGATTCAATGCACGATAAAAATATATATACATACTGCCCAACTACAAAAACTATAAACCACAGCAAAACTTTAAAAAATAAGAAAAATAACTTCAGAAATTCAAAAATTCATCAAGGTGAACATCTCTTCCTCCTACTATTCCCAAAGACTGGAATATCTACAATTTCCTGTGAATATTTTAAATCTCCCTCAAAATAAAATAAATTAGGAAACTTACATACCTACAGCTTTCGAACACACAAACGATCAGCTTTAAACAAAATTTAGTTGTAGATAATTTCATATCTACAACTAATGCGTGACGACTTTCCTTTCTCCCTGAGTATTCGAAAATGTAAACATCATCCTCCTTTTTATTCTAAGAACACGACCATTTCTCTCTGTGCGGTCATACAAAAGACCATATTTAGTAACTTAAAACTTTACTATCTACAACTTGTTTTCTTTTCCTTTTGACTCTCCCTGAGCATTCGAAAATGTAAACATTCTTTTAATTACAAGAGTCATACTGTACTCTCCAACTGGACATCACCCAAATACTTAAAAACAACTTTTATTGCAACAGCACAATTGAATTCAGAAATTCAAAATTTCAATGACATGAATATCAGTATATATATATATATATATGTGTGTGTGTGTGTGTTTCTGTATATGTATGTATATATATATATTTTTTCTACTAGTAATTACAAATAGAAACGGTTGAACTGCTTCCTTTCAAGGCAGCGCTCCCAATATCCACTGGTAGTAGTAAACACATTGGACCTCTGCTGACCTAAAGAGTGCGAAGAATCCTTTGTCTTTATGGCTGACCTCCCCACCATCTGTCGAATCTATTTATAGACCTGTAGCATGGGATTTAGTCACCAAACTGCTACCCATCTTTTCCCTAAAACAATGGTGGTGGTGCTAGTGGTGGTGATAATACTACAACTATTATGGTAGCAACTATTATGGTAGCACAAGTATCTGAGACAAAACTACCATCCTTAACACTACCCCCACCCACGCTACTGTTGCTGGTGCTGCAACCACTGCTGCTACTACACATAAAAACAATAATATCAGTGATTATGATAATAATAATAATAATAACGAAAGGAAACGGGTGGAGCCTCCCCCTCCTTATCAGCTGATTAATGATATATGTAGTAAGGGTGTCACAATAAAAACACTGGTAATTGCGCAACCTGATGATTGCTACCTCATATAAGTGACAATGAAAAAAACAAAATATTGTGACTAACGGTGGTAATGCAACTGAAGCCGATGATGGCAGTATTACACTCGGTAGGCTCAGAGATCCTGGTCAGGCTCCAGAAAGGACCACCACACACGGCGTAGATGGAACAAGCAGACTAATGTTGTGGTCATGGAGTGTTATTACCTGAGCATCCCGGTAGATGAAAATGGTGCTCAAATTAGGGGTTACCATCAACGTATGTATAACCATTGGAAAGAAAATGGATTGCTTCAACTCACGGAACAGAGACTATGTTATCAAGCGAGAGCAATAAGAAAAAATATTGGTTCACAGAAGTAGAGCTCGAAACTTTGAAAAGACGGGTCTTGAACAATCGCAGCAGACATAACAATGAAAATACAGTTCTTACTAATAAGAGTAGTCCAATAGTACAGGAAAGGGGCAGTAGTAGATTACTTGATGAGAGGAATATCGATGATCTAAAAGAAGACGATAAAACTAATAGCGACATGACAGATAAACAGAAGGCAATCTACGACAGAATAAAGGTAAGACTACAGGAGAACGATAGCAACATTATTTCGATGGAAATCGAACCAAGAAACGAAAAATGTCAATGCAGTTCTGAAATACATAGAACAAAAAACATCACAGAAACAAATAATTTGATCAAGGCAGCAAGTATTGTTGTAACAGAAAATGTAGGTGTTGATGTCAAGAAAAAGAAATATAAATGGGAGTGAGAAAAGAAATGATCCATGGTGGAAAAGAAGAATCCAGGCAGGGTTAGACATGCTCTCGAAGAAAATCTACGTGTTAGACCGATAAGAGAAAGTAGAGCTTAAAAGTGAACAAAAATTCAGATACTGAAAAGGAAGAATAATATTGAAAGAAAGGGCTTGAAAGTAGTAGTGGTAGAACTGAAACAGCACCTCGTGGCAAAGAAAGAAAGGATGGTAAGGTACGACCAAATAATGAAGGGTTACCGCCAGAATAGCTTATTCAGAGTAGATAAGAAGAGACTATGTAAAGAAATAAATGGAGAGTGTACAGATGAAAAGTTGATAAAAAACTGGAGTCCTGCCACATGAGCAGAAGGGTTGCGCGTGTAAGTGAAGAGGTACCAAGGATCAACTGATAGACAAAGCTGTACTTAGAGACTGCAATTTGGAACTATCCTTAAAGACCTGAATAGATGGATAGAGGAAATAAGCATAAAGCCCAGTTTAGTACAGCTACACAAAATGGTGTTATTAGGGACAGCTAGGATACTGAGGAGGGCTCTTGGTCTCAAAGGCAACTTGTTCTAGCCCGATATTTGGATACAATTTTCCCAACAGTCCAAGGCCTACATATGTGAGAACGACAGTGGCCCAACATATGTATGTCAAAAACAAAATGAAACCATTGATCATGTTGTCTCCACGTGCACTCTTCTTGCCCCTACAGAGTATCTCAACAGGTATGATAGAGCTGCACGATATATTCACTGGATAATGTGCAAAAATCTGGACCTACCCCATGATAAAAACTGATGGGAACACAAACCATATCTAGTGCTTGAAAATGATCACATCTCACTCGTCTGGAACTTCACTGTTCACACTGACAGAAAGATAGATGAGAATACGCCTGACATTTTATTGAAAGCAGGGTGGGAGACATCTACGGGTCTATTCGAGGAGCTAGTGAAGGTAGCCATAACTACTTGAACACAGGCTCATTAGAAAGTGAAGTAACCGTGGATACATATAGACAGAGTTGCGTATAAATTAGGACAGTCGCTTGAGAAATGCTTTTCATCTTGCAATCATTCCTGGAAAGAGTTTCAAAATAAATAAACAAAAGATCATATCGGAAAGAAGGCTGAACTGGAGAGAAAATCAGTCATAATACCATTTTTTGTTAATTAATGGAGAGCAAATAACATCATCTAAAATGCAATGTTTCTAATTGCCTGACAGGGCAAAAGATTTGAGAAACTGATTGTAAAATACAATTCAAATAATTTATTCTTCTGTAACTGGTCTAACACATGATAAATAAAGGTGAATTATACTTCGGCAAACACAATCATTTACTTGACTAATGAAAATTGGATAGTAACAAATCTCCCGAATAGTTTGGCGAGAATGAGATTGATATATAAGATGGTAGAGATCACTAATGTCTTGTCAGCAGAAGTTCAACCAAAGTGGTAAAACAGGAACTGATTAGCATGTAGCTGGCTTTCGAAGAAAATCAAACCACTACAAAATAAATACAAAAATAGCAATTTATTTCTACTGTTTCTTATTCTTTATTTCATAGTTTTAGATATTTATTAAATATTTAAGAGCATCAATGTGAAAAACAAAGAAGCTAATTAAAACTCAGCAGAAAAAATCGCGACAACAACAACAACAACAACAACAACAATGGCAACAAGAAGAAAAATCCTTAGCCATCACCTCTCTATATATTTATAACATTGCTGAACAACATTTCTTAAAAGTACACCAACCGCACTGCATACAACTGTAATAAAGATAATATTGAAATAATTAATATCTTTTATACTATCAATTAAATCGAAATCGTAAAACACGTTTTTAAAAATTCTGTTAATCAAAATGGACCCCAGGTCTTTTGAGCAATCATCATTAATTCCATCACCAAATCTGCTTCAGATAAACAACAGAAACATCTATATTATCATCATCCAGCATCAGTTCCAAAACCACCACCGACACCGTCACCTTCATCATCATCATCATCATCATCATTGGAATGATCAGCTGATAGAACAGCAAAAACATGTATGGAGGCGTTCATTACATTATTTCTTTTTCTTGTTTTCAGTTTTGTCAATTTTTATTTGTTGAATTAAGAAGTCGAATAATTAAGGTTTAATTTCAGGCAACAACTAGAGAAATATAATTTATTAAAGAAATAAAAAAAATAAAACAGAAAGAAAAGAACTACAAGATACCTTTTAATATTTTTCTATACATCACGTCTCTATTAGTTCGTAATTCAACCCTGTAATTAAGTTGGACAAGATGTTAAAACCTGTTGTTATGTATGTCACTTTGTATTTCCTAAAGAAAATGAACACAAAAACCTAACTTTAACTGTTATTCAAATATGTGTTAAGACTATGCGTCCTCGTTGCTCTGCCAGTGTTCATCTCTGTTTACGTGTGTGTACGTTTTCTGCATTGCGTCTCTGTATATTTGTCTATGTAGTTATATGTGTTTGCGTTTTCTGCGCAACGAAGCGCATATATGCATACGCGTCGGCATTATTGTGTGATTTGCTTCAATTGAAATCCTTCATTACAGATAAACATTGAGTTTATTGACTGATTTAGCAGACGTTAATTAATGACGACGATGATGATGGTGGTGGTTTCCGTGTTGGCATCTGTAGAAGAAGCGACGCAGTTATTGATATCGTTTTTGGTGAATAGTGTAGTTATGTTAATAACGATTATTTGTAGTGCAGCGGGATCTGATATTTTGATAATGTTGGTCATTACAGTGATGCCATTGACTGAGTTGTTTTGTAATATATGTCGTAGTTACTGCTACAGTCTATAAAAGGCGATTTATGACATCATATCATGTATGGATGGATGTGGATGTCTATCTTCATGCATGTCTGTGTGTCACGGCATAATTTCAAATATATCCGTAATCATAAAGTATTTTGACATGAGAGATCATGATGTCATAATGGCTATATTTAGCAATAAGGAGGATTTTGGCAAAGACGACGGAACAATTTTTGATTTTGATGACGACGACGACGACGCCGACAGAAGATGATGACAACCATAATGATGTTATGTAAGATGATACAGAATATGTTGAAATTGACGCCATGTTTATATCAATAAAAAAGAAGAGAAAGGTTGGTTCCAAGTTGAGTGGAACCCATTTCAATCGTTACATAATACAACACAACATAATTGGCTTTCGGATTGCTTAAAAGAAATACATCTTCGCTATTGCTGTGTCTTTCTTTTCTTTTCATGTTGTTGTTGCTGCAATTGTAAACATCTTTGTTGCTGGTTTTATTGTTCTTTTGCAATTAGATACTTTATTGTCATAAACGAGAAACGTTATTTAGAAGAGATGAATATTTCTGTTCATTTACCTCTATTAGACAGTACTAGTTACTTTATTTCATGTTTTATATAATTCATTCGTCTATTTTTATTCAGTAAGGACATTTGTGTGTATAAAGGTTCTTATAAATGTGGTTGGAATAGAAGCGTAAACATACAGCCATTAGAAACTTCCTTTCCTTGTGTCTTATTTTAAACTTTCACATCAACAGAATCATTATTACCATCATTAACATGAATATCCTATCTATCGTCCTCATCATTATTGATGTTGTTTTCTTCATGTAGTTTTTCTCGTATTATAATATCGCTATCAATTTTTCAGTTCAGAATTTATTTTGCGTAATTTCGATGTTTTTGTTCATTTAGAATCTATTCTTTTATACTGCCTCTGTTTACATCTGAGCTTTTAATCTTCTGCAAAACCACCGCATTGTATCATCCCTCCAACTACATTTCCTCTCACTGCCAGTACTTTTCCATTCCCACCTAACCCAAAAAATCACAGGGCATTTCAAGCTTGGTAACTTTAAGTGAGACAAATATATTCTTTTCTAGACGAGGCACAAGGCCCGAAATTTTGGGGGAAGTGGGCAGTCGATTAGATGGATCCCAGCACGCAACTGGTACTTAATTTATCGACCACGAAAGGATGAAAGGTAAAGTCGACTACGGCAGAATTTGAACTCAGACCATAAAGGCAGACGAAATACCGCTAAGCATTTTGCCCGGCATGCTAATGTTTCTTATTTCTTTATTGCCCACAAGGGGCAAAGCATAGAGGGGACAAACAAGGACAGACAAATGGATTAAGTCGATTACATCGACCCCAGTGCATAACTGGTACGTAAGTTATCGACCCCAAATGTACGAAAGGCAAAGTTGCACGACTGTTCATTGCAATAGTATGACACCCTTCCCAGCATGAATATACACCACAAGAGTTGAGCTTGTTGGGAACCTGTAAACAATATTTTATTTTTGACTCTATAGGATATTAAGCACACAAGTAAATAAATATTCTGAAACATAGTCGTTGATGTGAACCTAAATTCATTTGTATTCGATTGATAGAAAAACTAAAAATCTCTGTTCTTTCATTGTGTTGAATAGTATAATTGTAATACCATTATTATAAGCAGGCAATCTATTATTTTCGATAACGGCAGGCGGTACGTTGTATAAAATAAAATAATTTTTATCATTGATATGTAATTTATAAAATGTAATTTATAAAATACAATTATAGTGAATAAGTATTCATGATATTTCCTGTTTCAGTTACATATTAAAATAACTTATTAGTAAATTGCCGTGGTAATATTTGTTGAATTTCCAAAACCGGATCTTTTCGGTTTGAACGGCAGTTTTTTCTAGCGGTGTCATATGAAAGTGTCACCCATAATTATGACCCTAGAATCGATCTATTGCATTTCAATCTCTTTTAGGGTTAGGGTTAGTTAGGATTAGGGGTGGGGGAAGGGTATCTTTTTTTCTTCACAAATGTAAATAAATCCAATCTGTTTCTTAAATGAGGGACATATTCATACGGCACATAATGTTTTCACCTCAATAGACGGTCATTGATTGGTTGAAATTGCAGAAATTGAAGAAAAAAATCAACAAATATCTTACAAAATATAGAATTTTCTCAATAAAGTCAAGAGAAAAAGATGTTTTATAAACACATTCTACCAATATACGAAGTTTAGTTCCCTTGAAATTATTTATAAAAACTGCCGTTCAAACGGAAAAGATCCAAACCTTACTCCAAATCGGTTATATCATAACTAGTTCGTTGTGTAAAAACAATATCATTTTAAAACATTTTACTTAATGAGCAAAACTTCATTAAATTGTTTAAAGGTATCACCTCTGAACTTTTTTTCGGTGGATTTTGATCTGATTTGGAAAGCTAAAACTGACAACGCTAGCCTTGTTTAGAATTCAAATCAGAATGGCAAACTTACAGAAAAGATACCATCGAAAATATTCCGTGTCTATCTTATCCATTTGTATTTTCCCCGTTAGAAAATCTGTATACTGTTTCTGAAGAGGCACTCGACAAGCAGTTGTTTGTGAATTATATACTCTACTGAAGCATATTTAAGTGTATTAATAGTAATGGTTTTATTTGTTTCCGAATGGTTTTGGATTTGAATTTCTAATTCGAAATACAATGGTGTCTTAAAATAAATTTAATTAAAGCTTCTTGTCGAGTTCTCTGCTCTCTCAAGCATCTGCACCTAAATGGAAATGAACTAAACAAGAGTAGTATAAACGCTAATCGAGACTATATGGTTTGTGTGTGTCTGTCGGAGGGAAGATTTTTGTCTTTCAAAGTGTTTGTGTTTTTTACAAGAAGGTCAACATTCGGGTCACGCCCGTCATATATGCTTCCGGCTAACAACGTACGATAAAAGGATTTTCAATAAATCACACCATTAATATTTTTTCTCTCTCTGTTTTATTTTACACTTCTTTTATATGTTACGTCTGCAATAAATTACATTAAAATCTATTTTCACATTCCAGCGTTTTATATCAACTGTATCAGACTTGATTTTTCTAGAAATGTTCTATAATTTAATTTGCTCAACATTATGCAGACCACCTTCTCTTGTAACAAACGTTGTCGAACTCTCGTCCACATTCTTATCACAAAGCATAGTTGCATTCACATTGACTTTAGTTACGATAATCCTACTACGGATCTTTTCGGTTTGAACGGCAGTTTTTAACATAATTTCTAGGTAACTAAAAAATTTTAAACTCCGTATACTGGTAGAATGTGTTTATAAAACATCTTTTTCTCTTGGCTTTATTGAGAAAATTCTATAGTTTGTAAGATATTTGTTGTTGTTTTCTTCAAATTCTGCAATTTCAACCAATCAATGACATGTATTGAGTTAAAAACATTCTGTGCCATATGAATATGTCCCTCGTTTAAGAAACAGATTGGGTTTATTTACATTTGTGGAGAAAAAAATATACCCTTCCACCCACCCCTAACCCTAACCCTAACCCTAAATAACCCTAAACCTAAAACAGATTGAAATGCAATAGATCGATACTAGGGTCATAATTATGGGTAACAATTTCATATGACACCGGTAGATAAAACTGCCGTTCAAACCGAAAAGATCCAAGAAACTTACTCGGAGTTTCGTTAGCAACGTTGCTGTGTATTAGTGTGGAATGGTGCTGCCGAACGCAAGGATACAAGATAATTTACATTTTAAAAGTGATATTAACTTTATTTTCGCAACTTTGAATTGATTACACTTAAAATCAGAAACAGTGTTATTTATTAGAGTAAGTCACGTTAACATCTTCGACACACTTTCCTGTATGTTTGAAAGTACCAAGTAAAAATTGTGACACTATGTATGTTTTAATAAATGTTAGGAAAATAATTTGAAGTCGCCATTATGAGAGACTAAGCTGGAAACAGTTGACATTTGTTTTAGTATTATTTGTGAGAAGTCATTTTCCTTTAAGTAGCAATCTTAATGCACCAGAGAATAATTGTTTGTTCGCATGTTCTTTCAATATGAACATTGGTTACTCAAACCACTGATTCTTTTCATTTTCCAACGTAACTGTTATTTTAAAGGAACGTAGAATATTTCTATCCGTATTTATTATGATTAAGAATATGTATTCATCCCAAAACGACTTTTCTTTGAAAGGCTTTACTCTATACATATCCCTTTTGTGTCCTATTTTTGACAACTAAAATATTTCCTCCCAAATTGCTGGCCTTGTATCACAATTTGAAATCAAAATTTTGGGACAATATCACTAGTTGAATATAGTTCCCGTTCTGAAAGATATATTCTGCAGATTTTCTATGGCCTCAGATGTATCTGTAACAGTTAATACCATAAGATTTCTACGATTGGGAAGTTTTAATCATGTTATAGAAATATACTTTGTCACTTTAATCTATAATTCTTTTCTTGAGTCTGTATGCGTCTCTCTCTCTCTCTCCGTGGATGTGTGTGTGCGCGCGTGTGTGTGCCGCTGATTGTGTATATGTGTGTGTATGTGAATATTGTTTTACCACTTCTAATAGTTACAAAACACGGACTGTCACTTTCTATACACGGCTGTGGCATGTATGCATACACACATACACGCGTGCACACTTTATTTCACGTTGCTCCAGTTCACTCAGCTGTAGAAATAAGTTGCGACATCACAGGTGCCAACGTGTATCGGCCCCTTTGCCTTTCCCTTGGATAACACTGGTGGCATGGAGAGGGGAGGCTGGTATTCATGGGCGACTGCTGGTCTTCCATAAACAACCTTGCCCGGATTGTGCCTCGGATGGTAACTTTCTAGGTGCAATCCCATCGTCAGTCATGACCGAAGGGGGTCTCAGTATATATATATATAATATATATATATATATATATATATATATATATATATATATATATATATATGTATGTATATATGTATGTATATATGCAATGGTCCAGTGGTTACGGCAGCGGATCGCGGTTTCGATTCCCAGACCGGGTGTTGTGTGTGTTTTTTGAGCGAAAACACCCAAAGCTCCACGCCTCTCCGGCAGGAGGTAGTGGCGATCCCTGCTGTACTCTTTCACCACAACTTTCTTTCACTCTTTCTTCTGTTGGCCTGCTCACTTAGCCAGCGGGGTGGCGTCATTTGAAGGCTAAATCAATGCGAAGCGCATTGTGACCAGCGATGTGTAGCAATGTCTGATAGCCTGGTCGGTCACGGTGATCACGGTGATGTATGTACGTATGTATGTATGTATATATATATATATATATATATATATATATATATATAATATATATATATATATATATATATATAAATTTATCCACATATATATGTATATTCATGTACATATATCGAGTTCTAACGCATAGTATGTATTCACATACACATATATATTTACACAATCGCTAAACATTATGAATATTAATCACTTTACTGTTCGAATATTTCTGATTTATTCACGTACAAAATGATAATAAAGCACTTTGTTTTCATTGCAGCTGTAAAGCTATATAATGTATGTACATCTAACAGGAATTTAAGAGGAATATTGATCGGAACTAACGTGGAATATCCATAGCACACTGTACCTGCTAATTGGCTATATACAAATCTGCGATTCCGCCTCTGCGTTGCTATATTTTCCTTTTCGAATTATTTAAAAACTAACTTACACCATATTTCATTTGTATAGTTTCTTAAAGTTTCTTGATTTCATTGATCGATCAAATCGATATATGAAACTGTTTTTGACAAATGTTTATCATGCTAATATCTGAATGGTTTTATCTTTCTAACATATATGTGAGGGATTTTATCGATTTATTCAGTATATTCAGATAAACATTGTTTATTGCGCTTTGTTTACCGGAACGAAATATATATTTACTCTTCTTGTTAGAATCAACAATAAAGATATATTTTGTTTATAAAAACAATGAAAAAATACATAATATTCATATCAGTATATTGAATAGTTTGAATGAAGCTGACAGAATGGTAGAAACACCAAATTGTCAGGGAAAATGCATTGCGTCGTGCTGGCAGAAACATTAGCACGCCGGGCGAGATTCTTTGTGGTATTTCCTTCGCCGTTACGATCTGAGTTCAAATTCCGCTGAGATCGACTTTGCCTTTCATCCTTTCGGGGGTAGATTAAATAAGTATCAGTTACGCACTGGAGTCGATGTAATTGACTTAATCCGTGTGTCTGTCCTTGTTTATCCCCTCTGCGTTTAGCCTCTTGTGGGTAGTAAAGAAATAAGGGATCTTTTCGGTTTGAACGGTAGTTTTTTCTTGCGGTGTCATATGAAATTGTCACCCATAATTATGACCCTAGAATCAATCTATTGCATTTCAATCTGTTTTAGAGTTAGGGTTAGGTCTAGGGGTGGGGGGAAGGGTATCTTTTTTTCTTCACAAATAGAAATAAGCCCAATCTGTTTCTTAAACGAGGGACATATTCATACAGCACAGAATGCTTTTTAACTCAATAGACGTCACTTATTGGTTGAAATTCCAGAAATTGAAGAAAAAAAATCAACAAATAACTTACAAACTATAGAATTTTCTCAATAAAGCGAAGAGAAAAGGATGTTTTATAAACATATTCTACTAGTATACGAAGTGTAAAATTTTTTAGTTACCTAGAAATTATGTTAAAAACTGCCGTTCAAACCGAAAAGATCCGAAATAGGTATTTGCTGAAGTTTTCTAAGTGTTGTATTGTAAGTCGAAGGTCTGGACGTACCCACTCCCTTAAGTTTCCTGGTCGTCTGTCTCGATTAGTAGCAAGTTTTCTTTTTACGATGTATGAATTTATATTGGTGACAAAAACCCATTGTACAATTATTGATTGTGAGGATCTTTTCGGTTTGAACGGCAGTTTTTAACATAATTTCTAGGTAACTAAAAAATGTTAAACTTCCTATACTGGTAGAATGTGTTTATAAAACAACTTTTTCTCTTGGCTTTATTGAAAAAATTCTATAGTTTGTAAGATATTTGTTGTTCTTTCTTCAATATCTGCAATTTCAACCAATCACTGACGTCTATTGAGGTAAAAAAACATTCTGTGTCGTATGAATATGTCCCTCGTTTAAGAAACAAATTGGGTTTATTTACATTTGCGAAGAAAAAAAGATACCCTTCCCCCCACCCCTAACCCTAAAACAGATTGAAATGCAATAGATCGATTCTAGGGTCATAATTATTGGTGACAATTTCATATGACACCGCTAGAAAAATCTGCCGTTCAAAACCGAAAAGATCCCCTCTGCGTTTAGCCCCTTGTGGGTAGGAAAGAAATAGATATTTGCTGAAGCTTTCTAAGTGGAAGGTCTGGACGTACCCACTCCCTTAATGTTTCTGGCCGTCTGTCTCGATTAGTAGCAAGTTTTCTTTTTACGAGGTATGAATTCATGTTGACTAAAACCCATTGTACGATTATTGATTGGGATCCATAAAAATGTTACACAATCTCAATACAAGATCTGTCGAATGACTTACATCGCTAAGCTTTCTTCACTCACAGAAATGGATTGACGCAACATTCAATACATTTAACAATTTAGTATAGCATTCAATCACACGCTTTTTTTATTTTGTTGAGCTCATAATGGAAGACGGGCATTAGATCTTCACATAAATTGCATATCTCAGACAAAACAAAATGCCATCATCTGTGTTTGATTAAAGAAGCGATTGTTTTCTTCAGTTATTATATTTATCTACACACACAAACCAATTTCTTTATTACCCACAAGGGGCTAAACACAGAGAGGACAAACAAGGACAGGCAAACGGATTAAGTCGATTACATCGACCCCAGTACGTAACTGGTACTTAATTTATCGACCCCGAAAGGATGAAAGGCGAACTTGACCTCGGCGGAATTTGAACTCAGAACATAAAGACAGACGAAATACCGCTAAGCACTTCACCCGGCGTGCTAACGTTTCTGCCAGCTCGCCTCTACACACACAAACCGTGCAGGCACGTGCCTGTGTGCCTGCCTATGTTTGAATTTACATAACTCTTTCTCTCGTGGTATATCGTCGTCTTCATATACCAAAATCCTGTAGCGCATTGATGACACCATGCCAAAAGACTTCCCGATTAGGTTCACGCTTTCCAGCTGCCTTGCAAATATTTTCCAACCAGATCTTGATATTGTTCATCCTTTGCATATTTTGACTGCCTCTAGATCGACTACCCCCTGCTCTTTTCCATGATAATGTTTACCAAAATCTCTGCTTCTTTGAACATGACCATGATAAATGAGAATTTGTTTTATTGTAACATGCAGGAGCCGTCGTCTTTCCCCTACGCGGTCTAGCACACAATAGGGAGAGGTTGGTGAGAAAGAGAGAGAAGTACATATATATGTATATACAACCCCATAGATATAGGTTCATATTTTCGAAATTCAGGTTGCTTATAATGACATTCCGTTTAGCAAATCTCATTTACAACACCTCGTTCAACACTTAGTTAATATAGAGGTCGCTAGTACAGTCTACCTCGTGACTGTGAATCGAACGTCTAACGCCTAGCTCTGCTTCCCTGAATTGAAAGAAGAGAAAGTAAAAGTAAGAGATGTAGCGTAAGGATGTAACGTAATGGTGAAAATAAATTCTACAAACAAAGGGTTACGCTATTTGGAATGATGCAAACTTAATTCAATTGTGGAGACATCATGTCTTAGGCTATCCGTGAGATATTATTTTCAGTGCGACATAACTATGGCTTTTTGTGATTATAGAATATCAAATTTAAAGAAACGCAGATAAGTTGTACTTTCGAAATAAGCGCTCGATTTCTAGAGTCTTCTAATTCCATTTAAATTTTAGCAATTCACTTAAGTATTTTATATTATCATGGATGTTGTGTAATCTTGTCTAATTCCAACGCCAGATCAGACTGCTATATGTTGATGTAAGAAATCAATAAGTTTAGAATACATCTATTTATTTGACATTTTCAAATTATGTTTTATCCACTCAATCACTGGTTTCTTCAAATTGGATATGGCATATCTTATTTCATGCAGAAATAAAAATAAATGATTATCTAATTATAAACTTCTCAAATTTCACATGTCACATTTCCGTTGTTTCCAGATATCAAATTTGTGACTGAAAAACTATGTTTTTTTTTCCTTAAGTCTCCAAGCTATATCTTATGTCATAACAGTAAATAATTGCCATTTATCATTCTCAGCAATTTAACATTAACCAGGTTTTTCAAAATCACTCAAGCTAAACTAGAAATGCTACACAAGTAATCATATGGAACCGCAAACGACATTTATTTTCCACTATAGGCACAAAGTCTGAAATTCTAAGGAAGAGGATAGTCGACTTCCTCCACCCCAGTGCGTAACTGGTGCTTATTTCATCGACCCCGAAAGGATAAAAGGCAAAGTCGACATTTGCCCACGCTGAGGTGAATGTGTTAAGTTGTTCATATAAGATTGCTTATAATAATGGAAGTCTGTCGGGGTTCGACAATGACGTCTGTGACGCCGGAGGTGGGAGCGGAACCCAAAGGCGGATGCGCAGACGCGGCCACATGTTGGGCACGTGACAGCAGAAGCAGTGTTGGGGATCCTCTCTTTTCGTGCTTGTCGCTTCTGGTCCAGGCTCTTGAGGCGCTTTTCCTCGAACAGCCAAACAGGCTTTTGGTCAGCTGGAAGCCAGGCGCCGCGGGCAGGGGCAAGCGATTCTCAGTCACGGCTGTCCTTGTATTGCCTCAGTGGCCTTTCAGGGTTTCTTGCTCCAGAAGCCAGCTCAGAAGGCAGCGCAGCAAGATCATCTTTGGTAGACGCGCGTCGTCCTTTCGGACTACATGTGCGACCCACTGGATCTGGGCCTTCGTTCACAGGTAGTGAACAGCTGACACTGTAAGACATCTTCAGCGTTAGAAGCTGTGCAAAAGCAATAATAATAATAATAATAATAATAATAATAGTAATAATAATATTAATAATAGTAATAATAATAATAATAATAATAATAAAATAATAATAATAATAATATAATAATAATATAATAATAATAATAATAGTAATAATAATAACAACAACATCGAAAAATACCTTAGGAATGAAAACACAGGTTCGAAATTTCCCCAAGATATCTGATGAAGGATGGAGGGTATATCAACCGAAACGTTGTGTTAACAACAAACAGGATGAGGACAAACATCCGACAAACGTATATAAAGTAAATAATTCCTGATCTCTTAGATATAGAACAAGTATTCATGCATAGAATATCTTTATACACACACGCACATAGAAACAAGCAAGCACACACATTCATACATCAGACTATAGTTGTTTTCCTTGATACTCACACCTAATCTGACCTGCAACTATTTGCACTCTTTCATTATATATACATGTATGTGTGTGTTTATGTGTGTGTGTGTATGTGGAGGACGTGCGTGTTTGTGTGTCTGATTGTGTGTATAAGCGGAATAGAAATGATCTTCGGTAGGCTGTCTTTTCATTTATCGAGTTTGGCGTAATACTGCAAAGATGAGTGAAAGTCAATGTTAAAATACAATTGTAAAGCCACAACCGGTAAAGCCAGCAGAGTTGCCATAACTGATTTAATAAATGCCACAGAAAAATGTGAGCGAATGCCTCTTAAAATAACATGCATATAGTTCATGGCCTTTAAAATGCTATGTTGACAAGTTGTCACTCACGGAGATAACAAAGTTTTCATGCGCATGTCACTGAAGTCTTTCCGTTCTCATGAAAGTGCTTTCGTTCAAGAAACAAACACCAAACTTCGTGAGAGATAAGTGTTGCCTGCCATTCACATTGTCCGTACATATTTTCCAACAAATACATGGAAACTTCCTCGTAGCGAATTTCGTGCACTTTGCCGAAGCATTCGAAACTATGACATTATTATAATAGAGATATAAAATTAAAACACTAGATCAAAGAGCAGATATTAAATGCATGTAACTATCCATCGACAGACACAACAGCGAAAACCTTTTAAATATTGAAAAACTATCACGTGTTTTCAGAGTGTATACCTTAGTATTGTCTCGAAGTAGATTAAGTAAAAGACATGAATATCAATGAACGGGTTTCAAGTTCAGTTAGAACAAATTTTCAACGAAAAATGGTCACAGCGATGAAGATCAAGGAATTAAATATAAAATCAAATCATTCTACAGCATTCAATATTACACGAAATTCCATATGTATATATATATATATATATATATATATACATGTGTGAATGTGTATATACACACATACTCACACACACACGCACACACACACACGTATATATACATAGATGTGTATGTATGTATTTATGTATGTATGAATATGTGCCCTTCTGCTTTTAATCATTGATCTTTTCTTTAAGGAAGAAGTCGATTGTTACACACATACACACACATGCATAATACATATATATATATATATATATATATATATATGTAGAGAGAGAGAGAGAGAGAGAGAGATAAATAAAATTAGAGATAAAACCACTATTAGGCAACTCAAACAGTGATAGACATAAACCAAAACATAAAAAACGAAAAATTAAATATATAATTAATATAATATACAAAATATATATAACATATAAAATTTAGAATTCAAATTTTTAAATCTATATTTATAAATTCTTATAATTTTATATTTTAAATTTTAAATTTATAAATTTTTAAACTTTTATTTTTATTTTAATTTTCAAACTAGCCAAAAAGTATTAAAAAGTTTAATATAGTATAATAAGTATTATATTATATTATATTATTTACTTATTACTTATTATATGATATTAAACTTTTAATACTTTTTGGTTAGTTTAAAATTTTTTAAAGAAATAAAAGTTTAAAAATTTATAAATTTAAAATTTAAAATATAAAAATATAAAAATTTAAAAACATAAATTTAAAAATTTCAAATTTTAATAATTCAAATTTTAAATTTTATATTTTATAGATATTTTCTATATTATATTAATTATATATATATTTTTTGGTTTCTTATGTTTTGGGTTATGTCTATCACTGTTTGAGTTGCCTAATAGTTGTTTTATCTCTAATTTAATTTATGTTCATACTGTGAAATTTGATTTAATATATATATATGCATGTGTGTATGTGTGTCGTGCCCAGTGAAAGTGTTCCGTTTAAAATTTTCTTTTTATATGGAAAACTGCTTGCATCGAAGCAGAAACATATCTATTAAAGTACACCTTGGAAGATTTTGAGTCTAATGAAAACTTTTATAAATAATTTACACCTGAATGACTTCAGAAACCATTAAGGACCTGAACAATGGAAAACGTCATGGTTCAGGTGGCTGGAGTACTTATCCTAATCGGGCATATTTGCCATTTAGTGTCATTCAAATGCTGAGTACGAGATAATCCAATGCTGTTTTAACAAGAACATTGCTTCAGTACTTGTAAACGAGGAGAGGCCAAAATACATTAGACTCTGCTCTAAAGAGGGGAGATATGCAATAATAAACGTATCTCACATGCATCAATCATCCATACTTACCACACTCACTTTAACACATATACACGCACGTGCAAGCATGTATGGTTATGGGGTTCTTATAATATCTAACATCTGCCATTGCGATTGAAAACTAGAAAAACCGCATGAGCTGGACTGCAGTATAGTCATTCAAATGTACAAACGTACAGTGAATACAAAATACTGTAATATTCTCTATAGCATAAGGATTTTCAATACCTTTCAGATATATTAATAACAACAAATATGACAGAAAAAGACACAGACCAATTTTTATTTAACGAGGTAAAAATATATCATCCCAAGAACCGTAAATGCGGTCGGGTTTCCAGCACGTTTAAACCCCGAAACAAAATATACCGACTGGAATTCGCAAATGAAATAAATATATCAATGTTGATGCCTAAGAATCTCCACAAACTGTGGCTTAAAGAAGGAAGAATAAAAATATGGCATCATATTCTTATGGATGGTAATTGCTTCATGGATATCTTTATGAAACGGAAAAAAGCTTTCTGTCAAAATGTCTAGCACAAATAGTTATTGAAATGAGACACTGAACACTCACATATACAAAAACGTACATATACAAGAATACTTAGCGATACGCAAATTCAGACACAGTCACTCACTCACTCACTCACACATATATACACAAAAGCACACACATACACACATACACGCAGACACAGTAATACAAAGATATAGAAAGAAAATGTAGAAAGATGGTTTGTGAAATTTCTCTTAAATAACAAGGCAAAAATATTTACATTTTTATTAAAATATTCAACCGGTTTCATTTATTTTTGGAAACCTAATCATGCATAAGAAAATTAATTGAAGTTAAATTTTAAAAGAAACAACTTTCATAACGAAATCTCGACAGCGTATTTACCACTGTAGGGGTGAAGCGGTTACTACTCTTAATGCTAAAACTACCATATCTGCTGTGAGGACTACACCTCCCACACTTACCGCTGTCTTGCCCTGACACTAAAGGAAAGGAATGAGGCGCTGCATTCATGGCTTTAACCGACTCCATTTCGTAACGCTGGGTTAATTGCAATTACAGTGGTGGCAATAGTAACACAAATTTAACTCGGGCGAGATATGAACTTAGAACGTAAAAATGTACAAAATATCCAACGATCCCTTGTATTGCTAACGATTACGCCAGCTCACAGCCTTATGTAAATAGTAATACAAATAACATATTTATAAAAATATTATTCATGAATGCTTTAAATGTATATTGAAATTTTATTATTATTATTATTATTATTATTATTATTATTATTATTATTATTATTATTATTATTATTATTATTATTATTATTATTATTATTATTATTATTATTATTATTATTATTATTATTATTATCATTGTTATTATTATTATTATTATTATTATTATTATTATTATTATTATTATATTATTATTATTGCCTTTGCACAGCTTCTAACGCCGGAAATGTACTACAGTGTCAGCTGTTCACTACCAGTGAACTAAGGTAACACCTATTTTTCAAGTACCTTCCGGAGTATTCGAGCGGTTCCAAGCAGTGCTGTTTTCTGCTACTGCTCCACTCTTATTGCAGCCGCTTCTTGTTCCACGTACTTCTCAAAAGTTTTGCTCACTGTTCCCAGGGCTCCGACAATTATTGGTACTACTGCTACCTTTTACATCGACCATAACTACTTAACTTCCTAAACTGACCTGTCATATCTCTCGACTTTTCTCTCTTCCTTATCGCATACCTTGGTGTCAGCTGGGCATGCTATATCTATGATCCAGTATAGTTTGCTTTCTTTCTCAATTATGTCTGGATCCCTATTCTCCATCTCATGGTCTATTATTATTATATGTCCTAATGCAATACCAGGCAGTGGCCCGCATAGCTTCTGATCTTAAGTGATTGGAAGTGATATCATGTACATTGTTTTGTCTTGGTATGAAAAATAGGTTACAGCAAATATTCTGCTCAATACCACAGATTTGCTTGTCAGTTGTTTGACCTTAACCAGTTGAGCATGTCCCATGGTGGCTGATGAGGTTAAATACCTATCAAAGTATTACTCTAACAATTGTTCGTTAAATCGTTGCTCGTGGATGTTTGTTTTCTGAATTTTTAGACACATTTCTAATTTAAAATTCTTAAATTTGTAAAAATAAGAATGAGAATAACATTTTGCAATTAATGATCCATCGGTTTGCAAAACTACTTTTATGAAATGAACAGATTAATGTTAAAGTAATATCTAGTGTTTGTTTCCATCGTAACTGTATTTTCTCAGGAATTCAAAGGATCAATGCAGATGTCGACAGATTGTTTGTCATACAGTCCATATTTGGTAAATAGCTTCGAATCAATATCTTTGGAAGTAAAAGATACAATGCCATAAGAGTGTTTTATAAGATCTAAATTATTTTGATTTCAACTTTTTTCAGAAGACATTTGGGGGAGTAAATCAATTACGTCGACCCCACTGCTCAAATGGTACTTGCTTTATCGACCCGGGAAGGAGGAAAAGTAAAGTAGATCTCAGTGGAATTTGAACTTAGAAGTTAA
>NC_043003.1:115387739-115395239 GCF_006345805.1 Octopus sinensis
ATGGGGCGGGTATGTGTATGATTAGAATGAAGAGAGAGACCAAAATGAAAACAGGAAGAGAAAATGTGATGAAGAAAGAAACAAACAAAAGAGAGAGAAAAATTGAAAAGTGAAAAAGGTGAAGAATGGGTGAAAGAAGTTAGAAAATGAGTGTCAGTGGCTGGTGAAGATAACGTGAGGGGAAGATGGAAAACTAGTGGGGGATGGATAGGAAGAGATGAGAAGGTACGTAATGAAGACGGGTGAGATATGTGCGTAGGAGTGACATGATATAGCTCCATTAATGGATAGGTAAGTAAAGGTATGGGTGGGGGTGATACCAAAGGGAGTAGTAGTTTTAGTAGTAAAAATTAAGGGGGTGGGAAGAATACAGGGATGTCAAATTTCTATAAATGCACGTATGTGATTATAAGAGAGGAGGAAAGAAGTTATAATAATATACCTACGCGTGCACAGACGTACATATATGCATACAGACACACACGCATATATATACATATATAAATATATACATATATATATATATACATATATATATACATATATATATATATAAACATACATACGCATATAGATACACATATATTATATATGTACATGCATGCTCACGCGCATCCGTAAATGCATTCATACACGCACATGCGCATAAAGTACATACACTAGCCCTAAGCACCCAAAAAAGTTGTGGACACTCTATGGTATGGTATATACCACCCTTCTCACTAAAATTTAAGAACTTAGCTAAATCCTTCTTAAATATACTACTGTCGTCAACATAAATATTACTCTATTTTAATAGATCTACCCTGAAGCTATCGTATTCCACCCCACCCAACTTCGAGTCTGTCATAGCAGCTTCTAATAAATAAAATCTTTCTCTCTACTATCAAAACACGCACTATAACTCTGAATACACGAGCGCCCAATATATAAACAGCTCCACCATTGAACCCCATACGTTAGACCACAACCATAACCCAACCTATTCTACTAACACTATCTAGAATACTACCACAACTTCCACCACAGTTACAGATAGAATAATTAACAGCAACAATAGCAATAATAATGACAATAGTAATAATAATAATCATAACTTAGGCCTTTCTACTCCCACATCTAACCTCTCCTTTGACAGTATTACCTCCTCCATTCCTGAAAATAATCTCCAAAATGCACCCACTTGTAACGTCCTGGGTCCATCTGCCCTCTACAAACCCGGTGTAAGAGATCTAATATAATTTATAGATGCACCGTCTTCAATATCACACAAGTTTACAGCTATATGTATATAGGATCAGCCATAAATTTTAAACAGCGATACGCCGCTCATCTCAATACTTTTAGATACGAGAAACATAGTAAATCCACAACACTCACTAGTCACATATATCGCCTCAAAAATAGAAATATTCCCTACATTTTTCATGGTCCCTAATAGATTCAGGGATTCCATACCAAGGTCAAATAGAGAAATACGCTGTAAAATAAGTGGTTAAGAACATATACATATTTTTTTCATAAACAAAAATAAGGCATTAAAGGCGTATTTTTGCGTTGCGTTCGGCATATAACAATAATTTTTGCATAGCCCCATGATTTCTAGTGTGAAGAACACAAAAATCTCAAAATGTTTCGGATAATCCCCAGAAATAATGAAAATGATATACAGTGTCACATACCGTGTGCAAATCCTAATTCCGCCGTATTCATTCACCAGCATTTGATTTGTAGCAAATGACTTTTGTTTTTTCGGTGGTGAGTAATATATATTAGCGTTATTAGTATCAAAATGTTGCAAATACAATTTACACACTAAACGGATGCGTGCAGAATTTTTCTTCAAACCTTGTTAATATATTTTCGTGAAGCACATATTTTGCATTAGTAGAGATTCAACTATTGATTCCAGCATTTTGGGGGTTTAATCTCTTCTTTTTCTTCTTTTGTATGTTAGGACATTCTACCTATCGGATATTTAAATATAAAGTAGTGAAACAAACACAGTTGCTAACTACACATAGAATATTGTTTCTCTCGGCAAAGGAAAAAAGCTTGAACTGTTTCCACGCAATGATTAATTCCTAAAACTGGTAAATCAAATTTTCTAATTTTATCAGTAGAAAATCTAGCTGCAGGTATTATAGTTTATCAACAAACATCTCAAATATCAAAGACGTTTCATTTAGAATGGTGCAAATAAAACTTGGCCAATTTGGCATGTTTTCTGTTTTTACTCCCAATGTTCTTTTCATTAGGAAATATTAGTTTTTTTCAAAGCAAAGCATATTGGTTATAGTCTTGCTTCCATCGCTGCGTAGGTTCATTGTTTCACATTTTCATTTGAAATGATGCTAACAAAAACATGCACACAACGATATCCATTATTCTGTGTATATATCTATCTACCTTCTATATACATATCCGTCTATCAATTTATTTATTCGTTTATTTTAGTTAATAATATATCTATCTAGACACACAGACAGACTGCTAGATGGGTAGATAGATAGACAGACAGATACATACATACAAAGATAGAGAAATAGAGAGATACATAGATAGATAGGTAGGTAGATAGATATGTAGGTAGATAGACACATAGATTCATATATAGATAGACACATAGATAGATAGGTAGGTAGGTAGATAGATAGATAGATAGATAGATAGATAGATAGATAGATAGATAGATAGATAGATAGATAGATAAATAGATAGATAGACAGATAGATAGATAGGTAGATAGTTAGATAGATAGATAGATAGATAGATAGATAGATAGATAGATAGATAGATAGATAGATAGATAGATAGATATATAGATAGATAGATAGATAGATAGATAGATAGATAGATAGATAGATAAAGACAAATGCATGTTTGTCGGTGTAATTTGTAGACATTTTTATGACTCAGTAATCAGGTTTCGAAGTTTACAAATTATTTCGTAACAGATTGTGTATAAAATTTGTATTTCTATATTTCTATTAATTTATGGTTTTCGTATGTTTCGCATGGTATCCCGATTGCAATTAAGATTAGCACATAAATTAACATTCTCTCATTGCACAACATAATTACTTGGATGAGGAGATTGAATATAATCCTTTTTCCTAATTGTATTGTTATTAGCCTCACTTTCATATGTGTTCATACCGGTTACGCCATCTATTGAAGGGCGCATCTTAAGTTACTATTCTCCAAACCTTAACTGTTTTTCCACTTGTTTTTTTTCTATTTGCTGACATTTATTTTTTCGCGTATTTAGTTTCAAAGTATTCCATTTGCTTTTGCATACACCTATACTTAATATCTGACTTCAATTTGGTTTCCATAGAGGTGAAGGATTTAAATGTAGCATGTGAATTGTTAATGATATTTCTTAGTAACTCCTTGACTTTAACTTGCGTAAGCTGTTAATTTTAACCACCGACGGAACCGCGTTGCAGTTATTGATAGAACTAGCTGCTAATTTTCTGTCAATTCACACCATACGGACTTTTAATGGATAGACGTAGCAACCAATGGCGGTGATTCTACATGCTTTCTTGTATAGTTCAAGCTCTCTCAAAACTTCTGGACACCTAGAAGATAAAATATGAGACAGTAGTTCTTGGAATACTATTGAACATCGGTATCCTGAATAGGGGACGAAATGAAGCTAAATCAAGGCAAGGACAAGTATACAGGTATAAGAGACCAAGAACGTTGAACTAAATAAATAATTTCAGTGGCATAAAATGTTGGCAAATGGCAGCAAGACAGAAGCAGAAGTATCTGTTGATATAAACGATGTTTAAATATAAGAGAATCGTGGGTAGGGAAGATGGAAGACAATTTTCGATATTTTAAGAGATTGTTTAGTGACTCGCAATTTTTATATTTTAATTTATTTTTTCTAATTTATTTTATAGCTACTTCTTTCAGTGAGAGAATTGACGAAAACAAAGAAATGAAAAATAATATCAAAAACTCTATGTATATATATATATATTATATATATATATATATATATATATATAAACGAAAAATAATGAAAAATCAGGAAATCTTCGAAAGTAACATAATTACATTAATGATTTCGATAGTGGATGTATTTGTTCTCTAAAATGTTTTGTTTACTGTGAGGAGTGCCACCAGTCAAGTTTATTGATTTTATTCGATAATTTATTATTTTGACCGATACTTTCAAGAAATGTTAAAGAAGAAATTATATGTTTCTGTAAAGTCAATTCTGTGCTAAAGTTTCTATTCTTGGTTTCAGTCATAGAATATTTTGATTTTCTTTCATTTTAAATGTTCTCCTAATTTCCAAATACACTGCCATGAACATCAACTACTCTGTTTATAAAAGCCGAGTTCATAGACTCTACAGTACGTTGATGATTTAATTCATCAAATTACTCTTTAAATTCACTTCCTATTTTCACATTATTAAATGTTAGAGTGGATTATCAAATATTTTCTTCAACATTTCTTCTGTAGGAAGCTCAGGTAAAATACACTAAACAAAATTACCTTCCAGGTATTTTGAAATCTAAGGTTGATGTTTTAGTTTCAATAATTCTAATTTATTCAACTTATGCTTTTGATATCTTTAACGTAAGACGAAACGAATATATATTTTTTCTGGACGCTAAAGTATTGTAATAAGTTCGATTCCAGTTCCATATTACACCATCGGAGACGTCTGGTTTTATAAGTAATGCGACTGAAAATAGAGTAAAAAATGCATCCATTGTAGTGTGTGCAAATATTTAACATTTATGAACTGTTACCTCTTCACTATGTTGTCATTTACACGAATACAAGATATATGATAACCCGTCCGGCACTAAAATTGTATACTAAATACCAGCAAAACTTGACACCTTGCTTGCGTATAGATCGACGGTAATGAACTATTAATCGTATGTTATACAGCAAGAAATATTTGTACATAGGAAACTCCACATGTATATTTAAACAATTAAGTCATGACAGAATGAGAACAAAAGACGAACAAGTATTTCCATGGAATGAAAAAAATTCCTGATCACCACATTAGCAACACTAGTTATAACTTGACTTTGTGATACTAAACATTAACATAACTAATTCCAATACATAACATTGCGACAGATCTATCCAATAAATCATTGTCTGCACAATAAACTGGCACCCAATGCTTGTAACTTTCTATGCGATAATCAAAGGTCAGGAGCAATCACACCATTCAGGGTGTCTTTGTCTATCCAACAGATATGAAAGTCCTGGTAAATGTGTTATGAGTGCGAAATTTGATTTGATTTATATAAACATGTACGCAGGTATATATGTATATATATATATATATATATATATATATATATATATATATATATATATATCATTACACACACACATACACACAGACCTGCGTCAACCAATCAATGACGTGCATTCAGCTGAATAAAATTACTGCCGTTGTTTGTCACTTTCGTTTGTCACTGTTCTTTATGACATCATTCGTGCGTTTGTACTGATTTTAGCTTTAAGCTTTTAGGGTTAGCGTTGTCATAAATAACAGTGACAAACGAAAAATACACCACCGGAAGTTCTTGTTGACAAACAATGGCAGTAATTTTATTCATCTGAATACACGTCATTGATTGTTTGAAATTACATAAATAGGACTACTTTAACGTGAAATTACTTCGTAAATACAAGTTTTTCTCAAAAATGCTAAGAGTAAAGGATGTTATATATGACACATTCTACCAGTGTTCGAAGTTTGAATGTGTTTAGTTAAAAAAAATATTTTTTAAATCTGTAAGTAAAAAGATAAAGATCCCGAATAATTTTCTCCCCTGAAATGTAAATAGGAGCGGAATGAAAAAAATTCCTGATCACCACATTAGCAACACTAGTTATAACTTGACTTTGTGATACTAAACATTAACATAACTAATTCCAATACATAACATTGCGACAGATCTATCCAATAAATCATTGTCTGCACAATAAACTGGCACCCAATGCTTGTAACTTTCTATGCGATAATCAAAGGTCAGGAGCAATCACACCATTCAGGGTGTCTTTGTCTATCCAACAGATATGAAAGTCCTGGTAAATGTGTTATGAGTGCGAAATTTGATTGATTTATATAAACATGTACGCAGGTATATATGTATATATATATATATATATATATATTATATATATATATATATTATATATATATCATTACACACACACATACACACAGACCTGCGTCAACCAATCAATGACGTGCATTCAGCTGAATAAAATTACTGCCGTTGTTTGTCACTTTCGTTTGTCACTGTTCTTTATGACATCATCGTGCGTTTGTACTGATTTTAGCTTTAAGCTTTTAGGGTTAGCGTTGTCATAAATAACAGTGACAAACGAAAAATACACCACCGGAAGTTCTTGTTGACAAACAATGGCAGTAATTTTATTCATCTGAATACACGTCATTGATTGTTTGAAATTACATAAATAGGACTACTTTAACGTGAAATTACTTCGTAAATACAAGTTTTTCTCAAAAATGCTAAGAGTAAAGGATGTTATATATGACACATTCTACCAGTGTTCGAAGTTTGAATGTGTTTAGTTAAAAAAAATATTTTTTAAATCTGTAAGTAAAAAGATAAAGATCCCGAATAATTTTCTCCCCTGAAATGTAAATAGGAGCGGAATGAAAAAAATTCAGCGTAAATTGGATAAGTAGTTGTGAAGATATTAAGGGTTTGCGGGGCATAAATACACAAAACGTTGCATAATGGGAAAAGTCTCCAAAATTAACTTGATCCAGGAAGGGAAGTAACTCTTACCTTTCGATTATACAGTGTCTTGACAACGAAACATGTTTCTATTTTCGCTTTTGTTACGCCCAATATTGTAATCATTTAAAAATATTTTTAAGTGAATCTGATTCCAAAAATGTAGATTGTTTGTACGATAAGTATTAATATTACAGCTTTCTTTAAACAGACAATAATTTAATGGTCTTTTAAAATCATTTTCAAGTGAATGCCATTACAAAACTTCTTTTTGGCATAAATATTTCGTAAAAGGCTCGTTCGTAACCTTAGTGTGAAATTATATTTTTCCATAGGTTTTCTTCGAGTGCATTCAACGTATCTTACTTCCAACGATTTGGCTGCTCTTTCTAGCACGCCCTGTTACCACGTAACTGCTATTTCCGATGAAAGACACGAAATACCTGTAACGTGGTAGCAAAGTATGCAAGAAATTGCAGCCAAATCTTTCTTTTCTGGGGAAGGGAGCTGTTTACACGTGATTTCTTTTTCACATTCGTTGAAAGCATGCAAAATAACCTGAAAAACAAAAAAAAAAATAAACACGATATAAAACTCCGTTGCTAGGAAACGCAGACTTTCCACGTTAACACAATGGGTCACGGGTAGTTTAGTATATATGTGTGTATGTGTGTGTGTGTGCGTATGTATATATTATGTATGTATGTATGTATATTAATTCCTTCAGGTA
>NC_043003.1:115405239-115432739 GCF_006345805.1 Octopus sinensis
GTCCCCGCGCATGATACATCCTTAAGACATTTATTGGATGGCCGTTGACTCTCAAGAGTTCCTCCGCCCTTTGACAGGTTTTGTTTTTCATCCCGCAGGGTGTCCACTAAACACCCTCCTCACCAAGCGAGCTTGGTGGGTTTGCCGGTTTAGTCGCCGAAGACCCGACCATGCAACAAGCTGTACTGGGTTACATGTTACCAGTAGCACTCGAAAGTGACCTGACATACGTACAGAGACAGAGAGAGAGAAGAAATATAAACAATCTAGAAAGAGTCAAACTTGTAGATAGATATATAGACACATACACTGACATAAAGATGAGCACATATAATAAAAGGTTATAGATTGTGAATGTATTTATGCGCAGGAGTGGCTGTGTGGTAAGTAGCTTGTTTACCAGCCACATGGTTCCGGGTTCAGTCCCACTGCGTGGCACCTTGGGCAAGTGTCTTCTACTATAGGCTCGGGCCGACCAAAACCTTGTGAGTGGATTTTGTAGGCGGAAACTGAAAGAAGCCCGTCGTATATATGTATATATATATGTGTGTGTGTTTGTGTGAGTGTGTTTGTCCCCCTAGCATTGCTTGACAACCGATGCTGGTGTGTTTATGTCCCCGTTACTTAGCGGTTCGGCAAAAGAGACCGATAGAATAAGTACTGGGCTTACAAAAGAATAAGTCCCGGGGTCGAGGTGCTCGATTAAATGCGGTGCTCCAGCATGGCCGCAGTCAAATGACTGAAACAAGTAAAAGAGTAAAAGTGAGTATGCATATATCCACGTCCATATCTGTATTTCAACATGCGCAACCTCCAATACAGACAGGATTTTTTTCCTTTCTCCATCTGTTTCCATGCCTCATTCCTTTTTGAGAAGAACGTAACATTAAATATTTTTTCAATTTTCTTCAGCGTATATTTATTATATTTGATCTGGGTAAAAGTTTGAACCATTTACATCCATTTATGTGCATACCAATATATATATATATATATATATATATATATATAGATATATATATATATATATTGTTATATTTCGGAATGGTCATATTGCCAGTTTAGCCAATAAAAACACACGCACATATATTTGGTGTTATTTTGCTTCAGTGATATTTATTTTTTACATTAATCTTAATCTTATTTCGGCCAAAGTTCTTTCGTCACACTCCTGTGACCGCATCAGTGGTCCTTTGTTTTCTTCTCACTTACTTGTGTCTCTCCTTACTAACCGTCAGCCATTTTGTATTTCTATTGTATGTCTTCATTTGCGCATGCTTATATCTCTATGTGCGTCTATGTTTATTTAGTGTGTGTGGGGGGGATACCTGTAATATTTTTGTATCTTCTGGTTATATACATTCTTGTAATTTGTATTTTGTTTTTGTTGTTGTTGCTTTTGTTCTAATTTTGTTCAGTGTTTACATCCACCCATTATTATCATTATATATGCTTGTATGTATGTATAACAACAATATTAGTAATAATAATAATAAATCTAATCGAAAAAAAAAAATATATACATATACATATATATATATACATACATATACATATACATATACATATATATACATATATACACACATACATACACATATAGATATTCTTTCTATTTCTTTAATTACCTGTGTATTTATTATGTTTGCAGGATCCACTATTGTCATATGTTGTGGTGTGCGCTATTGCTCCATTCTAGTTTTCTATTCAGGCTAGGTTTATTTTCTATTATATGTGTAGCTTCTGTAATTTGTCTAATTATTGCATCTGTTCTATGTGTGGACAATATCTTAATCTCTATGTTATTGATTGATCCCCCGTGTTCTTGTTCGATGAGCTTTTACCTTCCTTGAGTTGTCTCCAATGTTCATTCACCCGCTCACCAATGCTTCTTGCAGTTTCCCCTACGTATGTTACTGTCTTGTTACTGCATCGTCCCTCTATATATCTTATACTATAGACCACATTTCTGGCTTTACAGTTCGTTTGTGGGCTAAATCTACATACAGTGCAATAGTTATCCGTACAGAGAGTTCTACTAAAAGGATAGCTTCTACCAATTATAGATCTGATAGGGTTGCCTGGCTTTTCAACAACCTTAATTCTTAGTTTAAGTTTATCTAGGGTCCTTCTAAAGCGGTACGCTAGTTCACCTCCAGGGGTGGTGTCAACGAACATGACACTCTGGTATTTATGGCTATCATACCAAGAGTTGGCCTTCCCTATTTTCTTTTTTGTCCTTTCTATAGTGTTCCATGACTTGTTCCTATAGAGTGGGCAAATCCCATTCCTATCATTACATAATATATTATCAAATTTCTTCATGGCTCCTTTGTATACTCTGATCCTTTCTTTATGGCTGTAACCTGAGAACTGCATGCGGTGAATGAAATACTGTATGTGTCTCTTTAATTATGTAGGCTCGCACATGCGTGACACATTTCTCATTATTCTGACGAGGTCTGCCATCAAAATATTGAATTTGGCATTGCCCGCAATGGCTGAGTTCCGGTGGATCAGGTATTTTGAGGCCATAGGTTTTGCATAGTATGAATGAAGGATTTGGGTTTTATTTTTCACAATTTCTAGCCAGAGTTCAGTGTCTAGTACTGGTAGTCTATGGTTGGAGTGTTTAGTGGGGTAGTCTATTGTGACCTTAATACTCTGGTGGATGGAGTTAGCTATTTGCTGGATGCTCTCCATAGTATTAGTTTCTATTACTATATCAACAGTACTCTCTTGTGGGGGTGCCTTTACTACTATATTGATATCATCAACATAGCGAGAGTACATGTTTACGAGTATGGATTTCTGCAGTAGGCATTCTTTAAGCCTTCTGTCCCACCATACCATGAAGAGGTTGGCCACATCACCAGCGATACTAACACCGATGGCTGCCCCCTCGTCCTGGGCATATATTTTATTATTAAATTTAAATGTGTGGCCTTTTAGGGTAACTCTTATACTAGCTCCTAGTGCATGTGCGATCATTTTCTTACCTGATGGACATTTGCGGGGCTCCGTATGGCTCTGGTCCATCCGCGCCATCTTTCTATGTGTCTTCCTAGCCATAGAAGTAATTGTAGGCGGTCTACCTCTTAAACATCTACTGGGGCAGAAACTACTAAGATATGTTTATCTAAGTATTCACTATTATATGTCAGTCTAAGTAGGAGGCCCAGTTCTTCTGTGTCGACATTACAGAACTCCACCTGGCTCTCGTTGATCATCTCCACGCACTTCCCCACTGCAAAATCTACGTCAATCGATGGGTATAGGGATACCACATCCATGCTACCTACTATACATCCTGTCAAGTCACAAGTTTTGTTACAGTCACTGATCCTGCTTAGGAGATCTTCTGTGCTGTCACACACATCAGGTGACATCCTGATTATAGGGCGTATGATCATTGAGAGGAAGTAGGAGATTCTGTAATTGCTAGCGATATTCGCTCCACAGACTGGTCTTGTTGGTGGTCCTGCTATAGGGTCAGTAAAACCTTTATGGTCCTTGCGAAGTCCATACAGTGCCTGGAGGTGAACTAGCGTACCGCTTTAGAAGGACCCTAGATAAACTTAAACTAAGAATTAAGGTTGTTGAAAAGCCAGGCAACCCTATCAGATCTATAATTGGTAGAAGCTATCCTTTTAGTAGAACTCTCTGTACGGATAACTATTGCACTGTATGTAGATTTAGCCCACAAACGAACTGTAAAGCCAGAAATGTGGTCTATAGTATAAGATATATAGAGGGACGATGCAGTAACAAGACAGTAACATACGTAGGGGAAACTGCAAGAAGCATTGGTGAGTGGGTGAATGAACATTGGAGACAACTCAAGGAAGGTAAAAGCTCATCGATTCTGTACCAACACGCCGAACAAGAACACGGGGGATCAATCAATAACATAGAGATTAAGATATTGTCCACACATAGAACAGATGCAACAATTAGACAAATTACAGAAGCTACACATATAATAGAAAATAAACCTAGCCTGAATAGAAAACTAGAATGGAGCAATAGCGCACACCACAACATATGACAATAGTGGATCCTGCAAACATAATAAATACACAGGTAATTAAAGAAATAGAAATGAATATCTATATGTGTATGTATGTGTGTATATATGTATATATATGTATATGTATATGTATATGTATGTATATATATATATGTATATGTATATATTTTTTTTTTTCGATTAGATTTATTATTATTATTACTAATATTGTTGTTATACATACATACAAGCATATATAATGATAATAATGGGTGGATGTAAACACATGAACAAAATTAGAACAAAAGCAACAACAACAAAAACAAAATACAAATTACAAGAATGTATATAACCAGAAGATACAAATATTACAGGCATCCCCCCCACACACACTAAATAAACATAGACGCACATAGAGATATAAGCATGCGCAAATGAAGACATACAATAGAAATACAAAATGGCTGACGGTTAGTAAGGAGAGACACAAGTAAGTGAGAAGAAAACAAAGGACCACTGATGCGGTCACAGGAGTGTGACGAAAGAACTTTGGCCGAAATAAGATTAAGATTAATGTAAAAAATAAATATCACTGAAGCAAAATAACACCAAATATATAGTGCGTGTGTTTTTATTGGCTAAACTGGCAATATGACCATTCCGAAATATAACAATATCTGTTTCAACACACGACTTCACATAAAAAATCTTGCACAACAAATATTTAAACGTATATATATATATATATATATATATATATGTATATATATATATATATATATATATATTATATATATATATATATATATATATATATATATATATATATATATATATATATATATATATATATATATATATATATATATATAGCAGGTACTGTGTGGAGACACAATGGCCCAATGGTTAGGGCAGCGGAGTCTCGGTCATAGGATCGAGGTTTCGATTCCCAAACCGGGCGTTGTGAGTGTTTATTGAGCGATAACACTTAAAGCTCCACCAGTCTCCGGCAGGGGATGGTGGTGATCCCTGCTGTACTCTTTCACCACAACTTTCTCTCACTCTTACTTCCTGTTACTGTTGTACCTGTATTTCAAGGGGCCGACCTTGTCACTCTCTGTGTCACGCTGAATATCCCCGAGAACTACGTTAAGGGTTCACGTGTCTGTGGAGTGCTCAGCCACTTACACGTTAATTTCACGAGCAGGCTGTCCCGTTGATTCGGATCAACCGGAACCCTCGTCGTCGTAACCGACGGAGTGCTTCCCCCCCCAAAAAAAAGTAGGTACTGTAAATTTAGAGTGAATATTTGATAAGTGTAAGCAACTGCATATACCAGATAGTGGCAGAGGTGAGAGAGCATAAATATCAAATATAAATTAAAAACAGAACACAAAGGATATCGCGGTACACGTCTTTCAAGCTTTATAAACAAACCGCTATTACCTCAGTGTATTATTGATATAAAAGACGGTTTAAAGCTCTCTTTAGCCGCAAACATTGTTAGTCCAAAGATTACATCACAATATAAAACATATAAAATATATAAAAAATGTTACCCATTATAATAGGTTTATCACATCTTGAAAAAGTATATTTGTATAATTGGCTAACTGTATAAATATATAAAGATTCATTGGACTTCGGAAATCTGCCCATACTGTATCACCAATAAGCATAGAGTGAATGTTAAATAGATTGGATTGAGTTTATATTTTATTCTCTTGTATAAGATAGGATGAAAAATAAGATGGAAAGAAAAATATTATATATATATATATATATAATATATATATATATATATAATATATATATATATATATATATAATATATATATATATATGTGTGTGTGTGCGTGTGTGTGTGTGTGTGTATAGGTTGCGAGCTGGCCAAGTCAATAGCATGTCGGACAAAATTCTCAGCGGCAGTTTGTTGGTACCGCTGGTGGACTGAGACTGTGGCTGCATGATTTCCTAAAGTCCGGCTGCCTCAGTAAATGGTGCTCTCTATGAAGTGATGTACACGGGACCAGCAAGCAATATAATTCAAGAGTTAGAGTCGGTGCGTGGCCTAAGAATCCATATGAGTAAGGACGCAACTTTCCATGTGCAAATCACTCAGATAGCAACGCAGGTGGGTGGCAAGCTGGATCCTTAGATCCTTCCGGACCAGGAACAAGAACACGATACTTCTGCTTTGAAGAAATTTTGTCCATAGTCTCTGCACTACTGCTCCCAACTGAGGTCACCACAGAGCGGAAAACTAATTGCGGAACTAGAGATATTCCAACGCCACTACACAAGATAGATTCAGTAAAACACACGGGCTACAGGGGGAGGTTGAAGGAACTGGGACTCTTCTCCCTGGAGAGGAGATGTAAGGGATATGCAGTGCTCTACATAGGGAAAATAAGGGAGAATCTAGCTCCAAATTTCTGAATCGAAATCTACAACAATCCCCGAACTGGACGGCACTGCACAATACCAAAGGCCCCATCTTCTCCATTGAGGATACGAACCCAATATTGTAATAGTTTGGGATTCAAAGGACCACAACTTTTTAATACACTGCTAGAGAACATCAGGGATCTGCGAGGTGTAGACATGGAAGTCTTCAAAAAACATCTGGACAGTTTCTTATCTGCAATACCGGATGAACACGCATCGTGGCAGGAGGCACTAAGAAGACTGGCAGCATCCAACTCGTTCCTTCACCAAAAGTAATACTGGAAAAATCCCCGAATGCAAGTTTTTAGGTTTTCATTCCCTTTGAAATTGTTTAAATTTCGTGGTTTTCAGTCGTTTTGACTGTCTCCTAGCGTGTAGAAATTGCCTGTTATATGTTAATTTCTCTTTGTGTTTAAATGTACACTATTCTCTCACTCACTCACTCTCTCTCTCTCTCTCTCTCTCTCTCTCTCTCCCTATATATATATATATATATATATATATATATGTGTGTGTGTGTGGTGTGTGTGTGTGGGTGAGGTATGTGTGTTGTAGATGTATACACGTATATATAAATATATATATATATATATGGTGTGTGTGTGTGTGTGTGTGTGTGTGTGGGTGAGGTATGTGTGTTGTAGATGTATACACGTATATATAAATATATATATATATCATTGATGTGTTTGTATGCCTGGGTGTTAATATGTGTGCATTTGTGTTTGTGTGTCCGTGTCTGTGTGTCTGTGTGTATCTGTGTTTGCGTGTGGGGTGGGGCGTGTGCATGTGTGTGTATGCGTGCGTGTGTGTGTGCGTGTGTGTGTGCGTGCTTATTTGGGTGAGTAAAATAATCAAGAAATGTGACAATAACGAAATAATCCCGTTTGCAAGACAGATTAAAAAATAGTGTAAGAGGCTGGAACCTGAATGTCATCACTAGAAAATGTCCTCACCGGCAATGTGATCAGTATTTGCTCTACCAGATATTTTACCGCTTACATCAATTGCAGATATCTTAGCCATCATCCAAAGCAAAGAACGAAATGATTCGACAGCCCTACATCTCCAGAGATCACTAATCTTGACAGCCCTTCATATCACGTTATGTAAATTTCCTTGATAACAATTTCATGATCTTAATTTTGCAACCGACTAAGAGGAATAATTTGTTGATGTCATTAAAATTTCAAATGATTTTTCAATCAATGTTTCCTTTTTGTTTTTATAGCGAACATTTCATTTAAATTCCATTAAATGTTTTATGTTATTTTATTAACAAGTCTCTAAGTGTTCGCGGGGAATATTTTATAAATAGAATGAAATTGTGAGTTGTTGGATTATGCGTATTCTAAGATCTTAACCACACAATAATTCAGCAAAATCATTAATCCGAAACGGAATATGCCGGTTCTGTGATGATCATTAACGTTGACAACTGAGACCTGGACTGTATCATACTTCCTCAAGAGACCTTTCTATTATGTAAGGTTTCAGCACTGGTTAAAAGAAAACAAAAACAATCCGGACGAATTGTTTGATGTGATAGTACGAGGGCGTAGTCATTGGTGATTTTGTAGGCTTATGTATATTAGACAATTTGAGATTCAAGTTCTGAAACCACGGTATTGACATATACCATTATTGTAGTTTGAGCATATCCCACGCCCACTTCATAAATTTAGAAATATACTTATATGTAGCTTTAGTCAGGCTTCGGAATTACGGTATCAACTCATCAGTCAAATATTGGTTTCTTAGATGCTTCCCTCGACTTAAACTCACGCTGTGGCAAATCCTATCATAAACCCAATGAGATACACACATATATACATAAACAGTCCTCTCACCCTGCTATTGTGTAATAGCCAACACAGGTAATAGTGTACTTAAGCTATTCGCTTTATAGAACATATTTGACAAAGCAGTCCCCTACCATAACAATGCACTAGCTAACAACATCTTCCAAGATAAGCTATCTACAACTAATCAGTTACAAATACGACACTTAAAAATAAACCTAGGAAAATATTATGGTCCACCCCATGTTCGCGTTAAATGTTAAAAGTAATATAAGCAAGAAATCACTGGTATTTCTAAAATACACATTTCTCGGTAATATCTGTCTGGACGGTTTTTAATAGAAGCTTGATGAAAATTTCATATCGCTGCTATCCAAATATCAGTAAGTAGTCACAACAAGAGCCTACACCTGTAACTGTCAAGCCGATGGATTTTGTCCGCTTGATCAGGCGTGTTTGATAAACTCAGTTTTATTATGAAGCTGACATTTAAAGCAGTGATACATAATTACGTAATCAAGAAAAATAATTGTAATGTTTATATGAAGGTAAATTTAAAGGGCGTTATGCAAAACATCAGTGTTCTTTCCCACACATAAATATAAAGCCCTAAGTCGTCTAGCCAAATATGGGAACTGAAGACGAAATACTCATCACAATCAAGTGGAGAGTCGTAGAAAATTCTACGCAATATATAAATAGATCGAAATGATGCAGGTCATTCTTGCCGATTCTTTTTTGATCCAAGAAACGCATTTGTTTTTATCCAAGAATTTCACCGCACTTCTGAATTCCGCAACCGAAATTTATAGCAAATACAAGCACGTGGTCAACCCGTTCTTCACCGAACAGAAGGCCACCACCTGCTCCGGATTGTGTAGCTATCTCAAAGACTTTGTATAATATCCATTGCATTTTTCTATACCATCTAGATTAATTACGATTTCTACACACAAATTTTGATTTTTTTCGTCTTCTTTCATTCCGTTCCTGTTTTTACAGCAAACTTTGAGTTTTTTCCTCTATTGTTACGTACTGATTCCGAAAGATTGCTTCTAGACACATTTTCTCCCTCTAGGTTTATATATTTTCCCGTCCTCTCTCCTTTCTGTAGAAATGCGTAGACTCGAAACGCCAAAGACTTTTCTATTCATTCTTCCAGAAAGTTAAGCTAATACATTTGCTTGTTTATCCACCTGTCTTCGTCGTTTGTTTTCTGTAGATTTGAAATATATATATATATATATATATATATATATATATATATATATATATATATATATATATATGTACGATCGCATACACACACACACATATATATATAGGACTTCATCTATCTGAACGGTCCAGCATCATAGTATGTCAACATTTTATTTGTAAAGGCTGGATTGATTAAAATCCACAATACGCACGCCTCGTGCACATTCGAATATCTTGCAAACATCAAGAAACTCGCAATATCTTGGGTCTGACAAAATATTTCGACACAAACGAAACTATTTGTTTTAGATCCAATGTTGCTTTAAAACAATGCAATACAAGTGTAAATATATATACGCAGACTGGATGGCTATCTTTGGATTTTTTTTCTTGTTACTGAGTACTTTCATCTAAATTTATCCTGACGTACAATCTACGTCGCATAAACGAAGAAGTCACTTTCATAACTAAAGAATTCAAAATGCAAATTAAAATTAAATATTTTAACGAATAACGATATAGAGATAGTAATTTGTTCAGTAATATTTTCGAACATATATTTAGACTCTGTTTATATGTGTTGCAACAGCCTTCGTTCATGTAACAAATATTGAAAGCACAGCGTCACGTGCTGCAGATAATTTTCTCAGGTTACTGAAAAATTAACGTTTGGGACTACTTATCAAATACAAATTTCAGCATGAAATTTGAATATTTTATTTCGTTACCATGCTATTCTGAAAAATAACATAAATCTGAAAATAATATCTCTGCCATTACATCTGCGTTATTGCCCATGTTTGAGAAAATTATCAAGAGATTGGTATGTTAAACGTATTTGAGAGAAACGGTAAAAATCAATTATAGCAATCGATCCGGCGGGAATAGAAACTCTGATATAGATTTCATTTTCTGATTTTGTTTCACTGGTAGCCAAACAATAAATAAATCAACTAATCATCCGCCAAACATATATGTAACCTAATTACTATCAGATACATCAGACAGTATGTATCTTATCAATTTAGTCAATTTCAACTATTCAAATATTTCGCTACTTTCTTTCAAACCGTATGATTACACAAGTATCCAACTTTACTTTCCTATTCAACTGCTTCCTAGATATACTTATTTACTTATGTATTTATACATTTTGCGCTTTCATTTTCTTCGTTTTCGTCTTTCTCTTTACTGATGACGGTGGAACTGCATTCCATCTGTGACGAATTTGTTTCTAGTTAATAACATAGTTTCCTTCAGTAATCTCAAAATTAGAGATACTTCAATCAACTGTCTAATGTACGATGCCATATCCCACTTCATAATGCAGAAATACATCGCATTTGACAGTCCAACACCGTGCCATACTTCACCCAGCTCACTTCTACAGAACTACAATCAGAGATGAGGTTGTCCTGACAGGATTTGCGATTTGCTTCTAAAAATATCTGACGACTTATGCTTGCTTATTTTGTTAAATAAGTTATTTATGTTTCAGCTATGGTTGCTGCAGTCACTAATGATGGACATTGTGACGCAAAGGATCATGGTCGTGACTGAGATCATAAAAATAATGATATCGAGTATCATGATGACCATGATCATAAAATGGCTTATGATGCATAATATAATGATGGTTTTTGATGTAATGGTTCTTTTAAAAATGGAATTACTAATAATAAAGTTGTTGAATGTTGACTATATCATGTTTGACATAAGCGATTTCGTAGGATAATTTCTGACGCTCAGGTAGGAATATTACCTGGAAATCTATAGTCACCTTCTTAAACGGATACTGAAGTAATGCCGGCAGATTAAACGCAACCGAATTTTTGTAAAGTGCGGATATCTTTCACTAGTAACGGCAGTTTTTAACATAATTTCTAGGTAACTAAAAAATTTTAAACTTCGTATACTGGTAGAATGTGTTTATAAAACATCTTTTTCTCCCGGCTTTATTGAGAAAATTCTATAGTTTGTAAGATATTTGTTGTTCTTTTTCTTCAATTTCTGCAATTTCAACCGATCAATGACGTCCATTGAGGTAAAAACATTCTGTGCCGTATGAATATGTCCCTCGTTTTAGAAACAGATTGGGTTTATTTACATTTGTGAAGAAAAAAGATACCCTTCCCACCACCCCTAACACTAACCCTAACCCTAGAACATACTGAAATGTAATACATCGATACTAGAGTCATAATTATGGGTGACAATTTCATATGACACCGCTAGAAAAAATTGCCGTTCAAACCGAAAAGATCCCGGATTTCTTTACACTAGTACTAAATATTCGGCTATTCATCACTCATTGAATTACATGACGTGTGTTGCGCTACAATTCGCACTCCAAATATTTTACTGGACAGTGATATTTTCAGCGGGAAATTTAGTAAATGTTATTTCTTTTTGTAGGTAACAATCCGCAATATCATTACTAAGATAGAGTGTATCTACATATCCTGTTCAAGGACTCTTGAGATAACTTACCTTAGATTCTAGAGATAATTTTAGAATGGAATGCGAATATTGTGGCTATTGTCAACTGTATACAAAGTATGCTGATGTGAAAAACATAAAGTCTGCTACGATACAAAATGCTTTGTTTTCAAAATTCAGTTTTTGCACACAGGATGTATATTTACCTGAAATAACCTTGCTTCTCCATAGTAGAGAGTAGGCGTATGTATTGCTCCGTTTCAGGAATAACACCATAGAATAGTATTTTTTATTGATGTTTATTTCAGCTTTTCCTGGATAAGATAGAAGCACTTGAAATTTTCGATATAGCCAGTAGTTTATGGCATGTTAAGAACATTTTATATAATTTTGTTTCTTTCAATGCATAATCAATCGAATATAATATGGCACCTTCTCCTTAGGAATGTAATTATTACCGTATTTAAAAATAGGGGAGAGCTGAGCATATCGATGGATGCAAAATATCATATTGATTATTTCTGCAAGTAGGGGCGACGACTCAGGACGTGTTTTAGATTTATTTCGGCTTCACAAAAACTTCTTATAATTTGCTGAACTTTAAGGTTAAAGTTAGCATTACGTAAATGTAGAAGTCATCAGAGGGCTTGTCATAAAATAACAAAACAAATACACATGTTTAGAGAAGTAAAAGCTCATCTTAATTTTCCTGATCGTTTTCAAACAGGGGATAAGAATTGATTATAAATTCAAAATTTCAAATAGGTGTCAATAGAACAAAGACTTAAATATGAAAAGCAATTAATCTCATTATCTATAATAAATTATCTTATCTCATTCGGAAGGAGTTAAATATCCCCAAAATATAAGATAGGTATGCATAACTGAATTACTGCAAACAATATATGCGTTTATAAGTTATCACGCAGCTAAATGCTAGTGAATGTCACTATTGCCATGTTGGTATTTGAACTATTTTGTGGAGGCGCAATGGCCCAGTGGTTAGGGCAGCGAACTCGCGGTCGTAGGATCGTGGCTTCGATTCCCAGACCGGGCGTTGTGAGTGTTTATTGAGCGAAAACACCTAAAGCTCCACGAAGCTCCGGCAGGGGATGGTGGCGATCCCTGCTGTACTCTTTCACCACAACTTCTCTCACTCTTACTTCATGTTTCTGTTGTACCTGTATTTCAAAGGGCCGGCTTTGTCACTCTGTGTGTCACGCTGAATATCCCCGAGAACTACGTTAAGGTTACACGTGTCTGTGGAGTACTCAGCCACTTACACGTTAATTTCACGAGCAGGCTGTTCCGTTGATCGGATCAACCGGAACCCTCGTCGTCGTAACCGACGGAGTGCTTCCACATTTGAACTATTATATACACGTATATACACATGTATGTGGATTATTGGCGATTTCTTTCCTCCATCTTGCTTCTCTCTTGGTCTTTCCTCCGTCTCCTGTTTCTGAAGAAGATCTTTGCTCGAAAAGTAATACAAACTTTCTTTCTTTCCCTGAACGTCTTTTAAGACTTTGCATGTACCACGTCCCCGAATTGTTTTTTCTTCTTCATTTTGGCGGATTAATTATATAAATAGATAGATAGAGACAGACAGACAGACAGACATACAAAAAGAGAGAGTAAGAGAGAGAGGGAGGGAGAGATGCAAATGCATATGTTACCCCGTAACGTAGTACATTGGTGAGATGCTGCGTAGTGCCTGCCACCAGAGTTACTTCAGGTGATTATTCTGGGTGCTAGATCGTGCTCTCCATTCGCTATATACAAGAATGAATGGCAAAAGCAATTTACTCAATGATTCGATTGCTAATGTTATAAGACCTAGCACTCATGCAATGTTGATACATGTGTACGTTCGTATGTGTGAAGTGAGGCATAGAATAATCTGCGTATATCACACTTGTAAATGCATAATACATACATATTTGTGTGTATGTTGCACGCGTCGTGCATATCTTGTCAGTATATCTTTATATATATATCAATTTATATATATATATATATATATATATATATATATATATATATATATATATTATATATATATATATATATATATAATATATATATAAATTTACTCAAATTTTATTCACACACACACACACACATCCACACTCGTGAACGCACGCAACCGCGTGTACGCACTCACACATATATAGATCGATCGACAAATAGATAGACCGATATATATTTAGACAGATAGATATATACATTACGTAGATATATATATATTATATGTAGATATATATATATATATATATATATAATATATATATATATATACATAGATATATATATATATATAAATATTATATGTATATATGTATATATACATATATATACGTATATAAATATATATATATTATATGTATATTTATATATATACATATACATACAGATATAAATATATATATATATTATATATATTATATATATATATATACACACATATATATATATATATATGTATATATATATATATATATATATATATATATATATATATATAAATTTACTCAAATTTTATTCACACACACACACACACACATCCACACTCGTGAACGCACGCAACCGCGTGTACGCACTCACACATATATAGATCGATCGACAAATAGATAGACCGATATATATTTAGACAGATAGATATATACATTACGTAGATATATATATATTATATGTAGATATATATATATATATATATATATATATATTATATATATATACATAGATATATATATATATATAAATTATAAATATATAAAGATATACTGACAAGATATGCACGACGCGTGCAACATACACACAAATATGTATGTATTATGCATTTATAAGTGTGATATACGCAGATTATTCTATGCCTCACTTCACACATACGAACGTACACATGTATCAACATTGCATGAGTGCTAGGTCTTATAACATTAGCAATCGAATCATTGATTATACGTATTCTCAATACAAAAGTAAATATCCTATTAATATGAAAATAAAACCGACAGCAACGAAACCTAATAAGAGATCCACTAAACAACAACCCGGTTACATTGTTTATAAACCCTTCTCGTATCTTGAAGCTGGCACACATAGATATACATAAATTATTACTAAGTTCTACTGGTATCATTGGAGCAATTTGTACTTCTTCCGTTCTATGCTACCCTAGAATCTTTTGATTTAACAGAAACACCTTTGCTCCAGGGGGAGATTGAAGCTGTTTCGTCAGATTATTCCTGTAGCTCATGCGCTGCACTATTTCATTCCTTTTAGTGTTGTGGGTTGCTTCAAGCTCCGACATTAGTTTGGTGCAATATCGCGACAATTACTGGGAGCAGTAGTCTAGGTGACTGAGCAAATCGACCCAGGGCTTATTCTTTGTAAGTCTGGTACTTATTCTATCGGTCTCTTTTGCCGAACTGCTAAGTTACGGCGACGTAAACACACCAGCATCGGTTGACAAGCGATGATGTGGGGACAAACATTATATATAAGAAACACCGCCTTTTCCAGCAAAATCTCCAGCTTCCCCAGAGAGATAAATATTCCGCTATATCATCTAATTTTGGAACTGCATCTTCTGTCAAGAGGAGTTTCTGTCAACGCAGGATTCTCTTCGTCATCACTCGATCAGCTTGAAATAGCAGCAGAATTGCTAAGAACACGTATTTCCTGTCCCTAGTCAAGTAGTAAAGAAGGATTTCATTACAAAATATCCATGAAATTCAATTAAATAAATTTTCATGGCTGCTATATCTGTTTTTTTTTTTGTTCTTTTTTATAAATCCCTTAGACATGAATTTAAGCAATAGAAACTATTAGTAATACCTTTTAAAGTATTTTATCCGTTACTGCCATAACAATAACATTCTTACTATCAAAACATCAATAAAGACTACACTAACAGTTTATCAATAATCGATACCAACTGCAAATATTTATAGGAAAATTAACACTGCCGTTATTAACACAATTATTGAAGCATCAGTCTGAAAATCCTGATGTGTTTACTTGCCTGACGTACACAAATAGATGCAGAATCAGCCCAGTACAGATGTCGATCTTGAATCTGAAGGGTGAGGTCAATGAATAATGCAATAAGAAACACTGCTGCAAAAATGTGATTTTCGTATGACGGGAATAAAATTGAAGGTTGTTTGAATCAGGCCTGACTTGGGTCTAAACAATTATACATGCGTTTTTACTAATAGCTTTAGCCCGGCTACTACCTGAAAGAACATTCGTAGCCATACACACAAACAACCAGTAAATGTTAACAAGAATAGTTTACATGGTTTTCGATTTACTAGAAAAAATAGCCAAATCTCTCATATTTACCAACTTACAATTGAATATATTTATTCTTGCTCTCCGAGGTACGTTGCATACGAATACAACTGGTGTGGTTATACGTAGCAGGGCATTGATCATGGCTGTGTTCGATAGGTGTTGAGTTGCTACTAAAATTAGAAATGCTTAGTATTAGTCCCAACGAACCAGTAAGAGCCTCTCTTGATTGTTGCTTGTCCTGTTAGAAAAACACATTTATTCAGCCACTCAAATCACACATCTACTGCTTCTTTTGATAAGATACATTGTACTATGTCGTACTTGATATAAATAAAGAAGGCGGTCCCGGTTCGATCCCCAAATACCCATTTCTTTATTACCCACAAGGGGCTAAACACAGAGGGGACACACAAGGACAGACATGGGTATTAAGTCGATTACATCGAGTCCAGTGCGTAACTGGTACTTAATTTATCGACCCCGAAAGGATGAAAGGCAAAGTCGACCTCGGCGGAATTTGAACTCACAACGTAACGACAGACGAAATACTGCTAAGCATTTCATCCAGCGTGCTAACGCTTCTGCCAGCTCGCCGCCTTAGATCGCCAAATACCAGCTGCACTACCGGGGATGTTACGTAAACACCAATTTATCGTCATTATATGCATAACTATTAAGCGTCAATAATAAAGAACAGAAAAGATACATCTTATGTGAAGGCAGAAAAGCTGACAGAAATGTGGCTACCAAATGCATCACCACAGCCGCAATTACAATCATCATGTGACATCCTCCACAATATATTAACCGGAGTAGAATCTAGTTCGAACTACTTAACGTACATATAATTCACATTCGAATCAATTAGCAGCGTTACCACTTACACAGACAATGCGAATTGAATGATATACTTCAAAATAAGTGTTCTTGAGAATAAGATGCGGAGTTCACAAATATATCAACTTTTGACAAAAATGTGAAATTTTTCACAATTATATAGGTGCAGGAGTGGCTGTGTGGTAAGTAGCTTGTTTACCAACCACATGGTTCCGGGTTCAGTCCCACTGCGTGGCACCTTGGGCAAGTGTTTTCTACTATAGCCTCGGGCCGACCAAAGCCTTGTGAGTGGATTTGGTAGCCGGAAACTGAAAAGAAGCCCGTCATATATATGTATATATATATATGCGTGTGTGTGTTTGTGTGTCTGTGTTTGTCCCCCTAGCTTTGCTTGACAACCGATGCTGGTGTGTTTATGTCCCCGTTACTTAGCGGTTCGGCAAAAGAGACCGATAGAATAAGTACTGGGCTTACTAAAAGAATAAGTCCCGGGATCGAGCTGCTTGACTAAAGGCGGTGCTCCAGCATGGCCGCAGTCAAATGACTGAAACAAGTAAAAGAGTAAAGAGTAAAGAGAGTATATAGAAATAGCAACCACATCCTCTTCCATTTCTCATTATGTCTATTTGGAAATGGAAGGGTTCATTAGGTGAATAACTACTAAACAGAAAATGGTAAAGGCAAAAAACTGGATAGCATGATTGTAGCTGCCAGAAATATCTGCTAAGAAAGTGGCTGCCTGGGAGTAAAAATAAAGGAGGCTATCAAGTATTAGACCCCGTCAAAGGATTGTTTACAACAGCACTTATATTTAAAGGGTTGGCATCTTTTCGGTTTGAACGGCAGTTTTTTCTAGCAGTGTCATATGAAATTGTCACCCATAATTATGACCCTAGTATCGATCTATTGCATTTCAATCTATTTTAGGGCTAGGGTTAGTTAGGGTTAGGGTTAAGGGTGGGGGTGAAGGGTATCTTTTTTTTTCTTCACAAATGTAAATAAACCCAATTTGTTTCTTAAACGAGGGATATTTTCATACGGCACAGAATAATTTTTACCTCAATAGACGTCACTGATTGGTTGAAATTCCAGAAATTGAAAACAAAACCAACAAATATCTTACAAACTATAGAATTTTCTCAATAAAGCCAAGAGAAGAATATGTTTTATAAACACATTCTACCAGTATACGAAGTTAAAAATTTTTTAGTTACCTAGAAATTATGTTAAAAACTGCCGTTCAAACCGAAAAGATCCAAGGGTTGCTCTATCTCCTAAAAATAACAACAGAATCACATTTGAAGTACACATCATGGAAACAAATGACAAACTGGAAAATGTTATCCTGGATAGATACGTCCCAGAAAAGTACAGGTTGATCATACACTGAACAATTCCGTTTATAGGTCTGCTGTGTCAGGCTTCACTCGGGGCTAAAGAACGACGACGACGACGACGATGGTGATATGACAACAACAGTAACAGCAGCAGCAGCGATAACAATAACAACAACAACAACAACAGTGAAAACCACAACAGCAATAACAATAACAACAACAAAGTTGTGTGTAAGTCCACGTATCAGTCAGTTGTTTTGTAGTTTCCATTGTATGTGTGATTACGTCCAATTAGGAAGAAAAGTGTTTATTGTTCAGCAAAGCTAAAGCTGCCGATCTCTGTGTGGCGGCATCGACTTCTGTTGCCATAGCAGAGTGTATGCGTGTTTGATTGTGTGTGTGTGTGTGTGTGTGTGTGTGTATGTGCATGTATCTGTGTTTATGACAGTAGCGATATATATATATATATATTATGAAGAGTATGTGTAGGTGTGTACGTATCGGAGGCGGTACATCAAAGCAAAACATCAAAGCTAAGAACTACACTAGTTGTAATTGAGAATCTGTTGAAATATTGAATTATGGTTGTTAAAATGATTGACTTCCGTTTCATCTGTTGCGAGACTTAAACAGCTTCAACATCATCATCGTCATCATCATCAACAACTTAATCATCATCATCATCAGCAGCAGCAGCAGCGGCAGCAGCGGCAGCAGCAGTAGAGGTGGCCACCAACAATAATATGAAGAGGATAATAACGAGAACTATTAAGATTATAATGAGCACGACGACGACGACGACCACGACCACGACTGCAATGACCATGATAATTAAAATGATGATGGTGCACATGCTGCCGCTATATACGATGATGATGATGATGATGATAATGATAATGATGATGATGATGATGATGATGATCGTCCATTATCATCATCATAGTGGTGGTGATGGTCACGATTATGATGATGTTGATATTGAGCGGGAGAGGAGAAAGTAGAGGACGAAGGTAAAAAAAAAGAAAAGATGTATTATTAATAGCAACAGCGTTCACAGCACCAATACAATTAACAAAACTAAAGAACTACGAAAACAATTGTAGGTAGGGCGGCGGTGGGTTGCCAAAATAATAACACCAAGAAGAACAACATGAGAATGAATGCAGGAACTGGAGCACGGCCATTTTTAAACAAACATAAGCGTCGACTAATTTCAGCTGTAAAGAAAGAATCCGTTACCTTGGATTTAAGACCGATCTACATTTTTGGTCTTAAGTTAGATCAGGTTTATAGGGTTGACGGTAAGAAGTAGTATTACTTATCACAACGAGGAAGGAGAACATGTTGAATAAATAGGGTCTCCGAGATACTAAAGAATATACATTGCTGGGCTATATGTGTGAAGAGAAGGGAAACGAAGCATGGGATGCGTATGCGAAATGAGAGTTGTGCTTGGTTCGCTTAGTGTACGCTCTTCGAACAACTAGGCCAATAACCATAACAGCTCAACACACAGAAAGGGTCTATAGCCACTAGGTTAAAAAATTTCTCAGGGAAATATGCAATTCAGTTTGGTTAGACACCAACTTTTCATTTTCAAAATGTCAAGCAACTATATAGATATTGTTCGTTACCTATGAAAATGGCATCTTCTAAATGGCATCCATTTTCAGCTTCACACATCCGTGTCATCTAAAAAATATGTTCCATGACAGCTGTAAGGGTTTCTCTAGTGATATTTTTCTTCAATTGCTCCAGTGTTTCTGGTTTGTTCCCATAAACCTCCTTGAGGTACTGCCACAAGTCAGGGCTTGTCAAGTTTGGGTATCGCAGTGGCGAGAGACGGTTCTTTGTCCAAAATATTGCCTCTATAACTATATTTTATCTTTCACGATATGAACAATTACCACATCTTGCTGGAAGCATAGATCGGGCCAATTGCGAATGGTCGGACGCAAAAGGTTCTCGATCATGGACCTTCACTGCTCACCAGTCACGGCGACAGCATTTTAACCATCGTCCTCAAATAAATAAGGCCCGATTATCTCATTCAATATGATTGCACAACACACTATGCACTTTATGTGGTGCAATTCTCTTTGGTACTCTCTGGATTTGATTAAATGGATGCGTTGTGCAGTGCCTTATTTTTCCATAGTAATTTCCAGGATCTAGTCCATGAAATCCCCCAAAACAAAAAAGGTGAAAAAGTAAATGAATTATCAAAGATTGCACCCACTCAGTGACATTTGGACCGCTCTATATATAGATACATAGGCAGATATATAGTTATACATATATAAACATATATATATGTATATATATATATATATATATATATATATATATATATATATATGTACGTGTGTATGTATGCATGCATCTATGCGTGTTGTATGTATATATAAATGTGCACATATATACATCGATATAATAACATATATGTACATATATATATATATATATATATATATATATATATATAAAGACTTAAAAGACTCCGCCGGTTACGACGACGAGGGTCCCAGCTGATACGATCAACGGAACAGCTTGCTCGTGAAATTAACGTGCAAATGGCTGAGCATTCCACAGACACGTGTACCCTTAACGTAGTTCTCGGGGATAATCAGCGTGACATAGAGAGTGACAAGGCTGACCCTTTGAAATACAAGTACAACTCATTTTTGCCAGCTGAGTGGACTGGAGCAATGTGAAATAAAGTGTCTTGCTCAAGGACACAACGCGTCGCCGGGAATCGAACTCACAACCTTACGATCATGAGCCGAATGCCCTAACCACTAAGCCACGCGCCCTCACAAATATATATATATATATATATATATAAAGATATGCAAATGCATACATACATATATACATACATATATTATATGAGGATTCATTTTGCAATTTCCGAATTTTCTATTATTTTGTTTGTAAATCTGTTAAATTAGTGAATTAATTGTATCAAATAATGCAGAAGAGTTTTGCAAGCGATTTAATTTCTGAATATATAATTATGTAATTAGTTTCAGAATTATTACGAAATAGAATCTTTACTTTCTGTGTGATACAGAATTATTTTAATGATGGCAAGCTTATTCAGTTTCGCTGAGATTCCTATATGCTGTCGTCTTTCATTCGTAGAAATAAAAGGTGACGTGAATAGATTATATTGTTCACATGTAGCGATTAGAAGCTGATCGAAATAGTCACATTGCTAGATACCAACACGACAGAGAAAAGCAGGGAAAAAACTTTAGGAAACTAAACACGAAGCTAGAGCGAATATTTATGCGAGTTTCCACCTGGCTATAAACGAAGATCCAGCTGCATCAGGCTCTGGTCTTCTTCCTAGATTCTCTTTAGAATGAGTTTTATCTCTTGGTTTACTTTATGGTTACAACTAAAGTGACTTTCCTAGTGATGAAGAAAATAGATATTGTTGCGAGCCAATGATTCGTTGCCCTTTTAGCAGCTTCACTCGTCCTAAACATACTCAGGATATTTTGGTATTAAGTTAAGCAAGAGAATTGTAAACTTACACAATGGATAAAGTTTGCCAATCATCAACGACGAAGTTACAATTCTCTGGCGCCTTATGTACTCTGAACACGTCCATTAGATGTCTCCAAACGATTGTCATGATTGATAATAAATTCTCATATATTCCAACTTCTGTCTTTCATTTGCCATGTCTCTTATAGAAATCTACAATATAGGATTTCTTCAATTACAATTTACCTAGCATTTTTAAGAGTAGAATAAATCGGGTCGTGCCAGGTACAGTTTTTAAAATTTCAACCCCAATTAAGCAAAATTTCGAGAAAACTCACATTGTGGTGTGTAAGTGAAGTGCTTTTCTTAGTGTCGGCTACAGCACACACACACACACACACACACACACAAAAACAGAGCGATCTGCTTTACTCATGCTATCACCCTAATTTCTCCTCCTTTCTCTTTGCAAGTGTGCAACGATTAAAGTGAAAGTATTTATATAAAACGGATCACTCATGCTATCACCATAATTTCTCATACTTTCTCTTTGCGAGTGTACTTTAAACCACTACTCAAAAAAAACACAGCAAACAGAAACAAATAAATACATAACGATTTACTCCTCACACAATTTCTTCAATTAGAGTTTACCTATGATTTTTCAAAGTACTTCCATTCGGTCATGACATACAAAATTTCTTTCAATTTCACCCCCATTTCAGAAAAAAATTGAGAAAACTACCATTTCACTTCAAAGCCTTTACTCTGCATATTACTCCCACTTCCTATTTACACACATAGACACGCAAATATATAAATAAAATTGTAAGCTAACGTGTGTGTCTGTGTGTGTGTGTGTGCGTGTGTGTGAGTGTGTGTGTGTGTGAGGGTGCGTGTGTGTGTGTGTGCGTGTGTGTGAGTGTGTGACAGGGATGAGCCAGTCAGACTGGTCATCCTTTTTGCTACAACACTGGTTCTCAGTTCATATTCATCAAATTAATATTCACAACAAGAAGGACTATTCATTATTATACATCAGTTCCACACATTTACCCTGGTTCCATTTCGGACAACTGCACAAACATTTGCCATTTCACACATGTATGTAAACAAATTCCTTTCTTAAAAATTTCAATTCATTTTCTTTTTCAATTCATACAAAGTTTTTTAGGACGAATATAAGATCTAAAGTATATCCAAGTAGCAGAAAGATCGCCCAAAAGTGTATATAGATATTTAAATGTATTTATATATTCATCTATACACAGATGTATGTATAATGTGTGTGTATATATTTCCATAGAGGTAACCATTCACTCCATACAAAGTTATTTAGGACGAATATAAGATCTAAAGTATATCCAAGTAGCAGAAAGATCGCGCAAAAGTGTATATAGATATTTAAATGTATTTATATATTCATCTATAAACAGATGTATGTATAATGTGTGTGTATATATTTCCATAGACGTAACCATTCACTCCGCACAAAGTTTTTTAGGACGAAAATAAGATCTAAAGTTATCTCTAAGAAAAAGAAAGATCGCCCAAAAGTGTATATAGATATTTAAATGTATTTATACATCCATCTATACACACATGTACGTATAATGTGCGTGTATATATTTCCATAGAGGTAACCATTCAATCCATACACAGTTTTTTAGGACGAAAATCTTTATATATAAAAGAAAGGTTGTGTGTCTGTCTACTCTGATTTAGATTCCTAACTACTCCCACATTTTGCAATGCAGTTTAACCAAAACCGGGTATCTTATAGTCGTGATTCATATCGAGCCCTTCTGCGTATTAGCGCGCGTCTACGATGAGTCTACGATTTTACAAATAAGTTAACATCATTTTTTTCCATTTTAATGCATAATTTTTAAATAAAGGGAAGTAACTCTCAAACTTCACACCAATATGCGTGCTCATATGAGACGTAATATCACATCAGCAGCATTTCCTCACACCCTCCTTGCACTTGGCGAAGGCAAAATACCAGGGGATGAAACTGGTAATATTGCCATCGATTCCATTTGTCCCTTTGTTAAGACGCCTTCTGATCTCAGAGATGCAGTGTTCCCAGATCTACAAGCTAATTATCAGAATATGGATTGGATTGGCTAAAAGGCTATACTGGCCCCGAGGAATAAAACTGTTCACCATATTAATGATGAAATGCTAAAACTCATTCCTGGGGAAGTCTATGTATATCAGTCTATCGATACAACTCCTGACCCAGAGGACGTCATCAACTATCCAATAGAGGTACTCAATTCCTTTGAGCACCCCGGACTACCACCACACTTTCTCAAACTTAAAGTTGGTGCCCCTATAATGCTCATCAGATATTTGGTTCCCCCAAAACAATGCAATGGCACACGTTTGATCGTTAAGTCCTTATCTCCCACCGTAAACTTATATAAATATTTGCCTGAATAATCCTCATAATTCAGTGCAATCATTAACAGTAATTTCAAGCAATTCAGCCCGAGCAACGCCTGGCAATTCTGCTAGTATATATATGTAAACGACAAAATGTCTGTGTGCGTGTCCTTTATACAAATCCACAATTTTTCAGTTAGAGAGCTCGCACTTTATATGGTCATTCAAAATCGTCCAAGGGTGGTCGTGCATATCTTTAAATTTCCCCAGTCACCCAGCAAAACTATTAAAAATTCAATAGAAGTGACTTTTTTGTGAATTTTCTATCCAAAACCCAATCACAATACCCGAAACTTGATACGCCAATTGAATGCCAGCTAGCTGTATGTGATTGGTCGGAGATTTGGACAGTACTCGCATGTATGTGCGCACGCATGCAGCTGTATATGCATGCACTATGACCCGGCGTTGCCGAGTCATAGTGCTAGTATATGTATAGTATTTGTAATGATTAGGAGGACGGAGCTTTTCCACATCTATAATTTCATTAAACAGTTGGTTACAGAAAACAATGATATAAATAACTGTTTAATAAAATTGTAGATGTGGAAAAGCTCCGATCTCCTAATCATTACAAATACGACATCTATCTATCTATCTATCTATCTATCTATCTATCTATCTATCTATCTATCTATCTATCTATCTACCTATCTACCTACCTATCTATCCATCTATCCATCTATCTATCTATCTATCTATCTATCTATCTATCTATCTATCTATCTATCTATCTATCTATCTATTTATCTATCTATCTATCTATCTATCTATCTATCTATCTATCTATCTATCTATCTATCTATCTATCTATCTACCTACCTATCTATCCATCTATCTATCTATCTATCTATCTATCTATCTATCTATCTATCTATCTATCTATCTATCTATCTATCTATCTATCTATCTATCTATCTATCTATCTATCTATCTATCTATCTATCTATCTATCTATCTATCTATCTATATATATATATATATATATATATATATATACATGCTCTTTCTTCGTCAGTAACCTTCTTGTCTTAACGGTAGCTTATTGTTCGCTGTTGCTCTACACAATAACGCAAGAGTACGAAACAGCGGATTCTGCCTCAGCATTGCAAATAAGCTATTTACCGTGTATTTTTACACAGTATTTTTACACAATTTTACACATTGTTAGAGAGCATATAAATAAATAAGAGTATTGTAAAAGTTAAAACTAAAGAAACATGATGATCATGATGATAACGACGTGGATGACTAAGACAACAAAAACAATTGCGGATGATGATGATGATGATGATGATGATGATGATGACGACGATCATACTGCCCCAGATATCCCAGCTGTCTGAACAAATTAAGTTTGATATTCTGCCCGTAGTGACTTGATTATGCTTATATAAAATTAATTCTTTCTTTCTAACTATATTTGTTCTAGTGCGTTTCCTATTTTAAAAAAAATATTACGTCATAACAAAACCAGAAGTGAATCCATACAATGTTATATCACAAATAGAATCAATAACTTGCTTTGCCTCAAATATCATTTCACTATTTATAACTCATTTTGTCTTTATCTATCTAGGTTTCTCTCGCTTTCATTATAATATATTCTCCATTATTTGCGTAATATAATCATCTAATATGATATAAGTTAATAAAAATATATAAGTTTATTCTGATATGTAAACGCTGTAAAAGTGTTCATTATATACACCAGACTAAATATTAAAAAAAAAATTTTCCCTACATTTCCTGGACAGATGCGTTCATGCAGACAAATATACTAAAATAAACATACCAATATGCATTCACACACCCCCCCCCACACACACACACAACAAAATAGAACCCCCTTTCTAAAAAGAAGACTCCTTCACAGATAACCCCACGAGGATCAGTGAAGTACTGAATGACCTGTTCAAATGTGTTTGCTACCCGTTTGGTACCCAGACAAGTGAACGAACCAGTTGATTTCTTCGCCGCCTCACCTACAACCAGTGATGCAGCTACCATAGATTACTTCTACATTGGGGTAGAAAATATAATAATAGCGATAGATGAGGTGGACATAAACTCAGCTGCTGGCCCCGATGGTTTCCCAGTAATCTTCTTCAAATCGTGTAAATGTGCCCGGGCAAAACAACAACGGATTCGTTTCCAGAGTTTTCTTTGCGCATGGCAAGCTGCTAAGCAAACTCAGGGAGAGAATAATATGTCCAATCCATAAAGGAGAAAGCAGAGCAGATGCCAAAGATTATAGGCCAATCCTTAACATCACACATCAGCAAAATCATGGAACGAATAGTCAGAGAGAAACTAAAAGCATTCCTTAAAGAAAACGTCTAGGTGAGTGATAACCAGCATGGTTTTCGACCAGGAAGGGGCTTCCTAACACACCTCCTGCAATAGTATGACTGGCTGTTGAAGCGGTTACTCGAGAACTCAAATGTAGAAGTAATATAACTTGACTTTGCAAAAGCTTTTGATAAAGTTGATCATGGTATGATATGCCACAAACTGCGTGGTCTCGGCATAGCTGGAAAACTGGGTGAGTAGTTATATTGGCAGTGTTGGTCAATGGTACCACCTTACAAGAAACGCAAATAGTGAGTGGCGTTCCACAGGGTACTCTCTAAGGACCACTGCTTTTCATAGTGACCCTCTCAGACAAGCCTTCAGCTGCACCGATAGCCACTCTGGCTAGCCACGCAGAGGACATGAAAGGCCCGCAAAGATTACAAAACCCTGGCGATCATGCACGCCTGCAGGAGGAGCTGGACGCAATTTACAGATGCGCCGAGGACAATAATATATAGTTTAATGCGGGAAAATTCCAAACCTTGCGCTACCAGCACCCAAACTTGAAAGAAAAAACATTCCGTGTACACGGGTCCAGGGGGTGATTACAACCTCAGAACGTAAATCAGTGCGTGACCTGGGTATCGACATGAGTGATGATGCCTCTTTCCAAGTGCGCATTACTAAGGTGGCGGCAAATGCAGACAGTTGGCTTGATGGATCCTGAAAACCTTCAGAACCAGAGATAAGGAAACCATGATGGTCCTCTGGAGGATATTCGTCCTCAGTCGCATGGACTACTGCACCAAACTGTGTAAAAAAATTTAGCTATTCCTTCTAGTTTAAAGGGGGTTCCCAGAAAAACCAAAGCACTTGAAAACA
>NC_043003.1:115437739-115442739 GCF_006345805.1 Octopus sinensis
TATTTTCTTTGTGTATCTTTCAATTCGATCTATCACTTTAGGTAATTATATTCTTCTCCCAGTCTATATCTTTTCTCCTCAATTTTTCTCGCATCCATTTCACTACATACGCATGTGTTGATATTGTATATATCACTATATACATATTCTTTTATGCATGCATGTTTTAATGCTTCTCTTCCATCCTCTCTATTAAATATATGCCTCGTTTGACGCAAGTTTCGTACATACGCGTATATATACTATATAACATATGATAGACACTTAAGCGTTCAAATATATTGTTCACTTGAGGTATTCTTGGATTTATATTACAATAAATTTTGAGTCAATTATTAGTTCTTGCTAATAGTAAAGTTTCCGTTTTCTTTCTTACTCTGCATCTTATCGAATTCTCTCTTAGTTACACTTGATACCAATAAATGTCCGACAGAATGAAGTTGAAGATATTGAGAAACAAAATCTATAGATATACTATAAAAATAAATTGAAGTAGACTTCATATTTCTTTGTGCTGTATATTTCAAACTTTTCCTTTCGTATGATTAAATCTTTGTTGTCTCATCAGATAAAATATTTCTCTCATGTAAACTCACTATGTACTGACTTAATGTAGATCCCCCCTCTCTCTCTCTCTTTCTGTCTTTCCCTCTCAAACACCCACACATATTCACACAGATACATAGGTAGCAATATGAAGAAATTCTTATTCTACATCACTCAGTTTATATGTAAGATGCTCTGCATTTTCAGTATTTGTAACGACTCGTTTTACCGTCCAGAAATCAAAATTCGAAATATAATATGTATATGGCTGATCTGTAACATATTTCCTCTTCACATTAGAATCTTTTTGAATCCCAGCATTAATTGAAGATAGAAGCTAACTACTTACAAATTAGGATCTTCTGTCTCAGATGTTATTGCTTTAGTTAGCAACCGCGACAGGACATATATACGTTCAAATTCCTTGACGCCAGTGACACCCCATTGACACTTCCGGCGAGCTGGCACAATCGTTAGCACGCCGGGCGAAATGCTTAGCGTTCTGAGTTCAAATTCCGCCGAGGTCGACTTTGCCTTTCATCCTCTCGGGGTCGATTAAATAAATACCAGTTACGCACTGGGGTCGATATAATCGACTTAATACCTATGTCTGTCCTTGTTTGTCCCCTTTGTGTTTAGCCCCTTGTGGGTAGTAAAGAAATAGGTATTACGACTGCCGCTACGTTCTGAGTTCAAATTCCGCCGAGGTCGACTTTGCCTCTCATCGTTTCGGGGTCGATTAAATAAATACCAGTTACACACTGGGGTCGATATAATCGACTTAATCCGTTCGTCTGTCCTTGTTTGTCCCCTTTGTGTTTAACACTTTGTATGCAGTAAAGAAATAGGTATTTCGTCTGCCGTTACGTTCTGCGTTGAAATTCCGCCGAGTTTGACTTTGCCTTTCACTCTTTTCAGGGTCGATTAAATAAGTACCAGTTACGCAATAGGGTCGATTAAATAAGTACCAGGTACGCACTAGATCGATGTTATCGACTTTATCCTTTTATCTGTCCTTGTTTGTCCCCTCTATGTTTAGTTCCTTGTGGGCAATAAAGATATAAATGATAAGAAATCAAAAACCATATTTTTCGAAGTCGCTTTCATTCTTTAAATGCGTAAACCATAATTTTACGGAGATTTACATATTTTAAGATATTTTCACATTGTAAGTTGGTGAGTTGGCAGAATCTTCAGCTCGCTTTGAGTTCAAAGTTCGCCGACGTCATTAATTCTTTCGAGGTCGATAAAATATGTACTAACTAACCACTGGAGTCGATGTAATCGATTTGAAAACCCACTGACCTCGTGCTAAAATTGGAAATCGATAAATTAAGGCGTTGAGCTGCTACAACCGTCAGCACACCGAACAAACTGCTTAGCGGCACTTCGTCCGTATTTACGTTCGGTGCTCAAATTCCGTACAGGTTGATTTTGCCTTTCATTCTTTCATCCTTTCGGGGTTGAAAAGTGAGCTCGATGTGCAGTTAGTTCAATGACAACGATTTACCCCCTCTTTGTGCTCAAAGTGATTTAGAAAAAGAAATAGAATCTCTTTAATTCACCACTCAGGGATCTCTTTTAATCCACCGCTCCAGTAATATAGTTAGGAGCTTCCTGATACCAACATAGAAGGTTATCTAAAAACCCCATAATTACGTTGACCTCTTCAATTACCATCCAGTCAAGGATAGCAATGCGTGTTTAGAAAATATCGCTTTCAAAATTGCATACTGCAATATCAGCAATCAATGCACCTACAGAAGCACCTGTTATACTCCAGCAACCGAAATCTTACCAACTAAAGCAATGGGAGGATAATGCCTATCGAATAGAGTGATCTATAGAGCTAGACACGCAAAATCTTAAGGTATTACAAAAGATTATACGGACATGATGGCCAATGATTTTAATTGATGATACAGCATATAAATTCTATCACTTATAAGGACGGACGAAACTCCACTTTAGCTTTAGTATTTTTAAAAGTATATGACTTAGGTGGAATATTTATTTCTTCATTGCCGACAGGGGGATAAACATTGAGGGAACAAACAAATGGATTAAGACAATTACATTTACCCCAGTGCGTATCTGGTACATATTTAATCGACCCCGAAAGGATGAAAACCAAAGTCGACCTCGGCGGAATTTCAACTCAGATCGTAACGGCAGAAGAAATAACTATTTCTTTACTACCCAGAAGGGACAAACAAGGACAGACAAACGGATTAATTCGATTACATCGACCCCAGTACGTAACTGGTAGTTAATTTATGGACCCCGAGAGGACGAAAGGCAAAGTCGACCTCGGCGGAATTTGAACTCAGAACGTAACGTCAGAAGAAATACCTATTTCTTTACTACCCAGAAGGGACAAATAATGACAGACAAACGGATTAATTCGATTACATCGACCCCAGTACGTAACTGGTACTTAATTTATGGACCCCGAGAGGATGAAAGGCAAAGTCGACCTCGGCGGAATTTGAACTCAGAATGTAACGGCAGACGAAATACAGCTAAGCATTTTTCCCGGCGCGCTAACGATTCTGCCAGGTCGCCGCCTATTTCTGGTCAAGAGAGACTTTGAACCGAGTGGTCGTGGGCATCTTCACTATCTCGTTCGGCAGCTTATTCCTCGGATCCACAACACGGACGGAGAAAGCCCCTCTCCTTCGATTGAGATGAAATCGTCGTAGATAGAGCTTTTCGGAGTGACCCCGCAGCCCACGCTCTGGAGCAGGAGTGAAGAACAGCTCTTTCGAGAGGTTACACTTTCCGCTTATGATGTGAGCGAGAATGAGATCGTATGACCACCCTCCCTGAACATAACTCCCTGTCCCCCTACATGGCCTTGCTTTTGCTTTTTGAGCCAATAAAAATTGAATTGAATTGAGGTGGGATATTAATAGTGTTGAATAACAGGTCTCGGATGCCTCCCATTTCAATCTAAGCTCGTAACAATCAAAGGCGCTGCTGAAGTAAACATGTCCACGCTTATAATCTTGGATTCGTTTCCAATTTTGATGTCGGTGCTCTGGAAGTTTTATGGGAAGCAAACCAAATATCCTATATTCCATGAACTGAAATATTGGTAGATATGCTAATAATATTGTTTAGGCTATTTACGGTTTTCTCTCTGGTGAAGTGGTATCAGTTCTGGCAGTGGTGGTCATGTTCGGTTTGTTGGTGTATTATTTATTTGGAACATAGTTTGTGATCGTTTTAAAGTATTCATTCTATCTGATGTTAAATGCATCCTTTGAAATGAATATAAGGGATCATGTGAGATGGATAATAGAGGAAGGATTGGTAGTGGACTGGTGAATATAAAAACCAATGATATTCGTGGTACAACTATTTGAAATATGGTAACAGTTCTGGTGGCTCGAATAAAAATTCTAAGATGGATATCAGTACATGAGGATAAGTTTACTGTTCAGTTTGAATTGTTTCACGGAAAATTATTTGAAATGAAAATGTTATACAGGTTACTCATTTGGGGAAATCTCATATATAGCGTACCAGAGAATCTTTTTGTTAGATAGTGCTGCTTATGCAAAAGTCCTAAGTGTGGCACTCTGCAGTATTAAACCATTCACAAATATTTAAATACGTAAAGTATGGCGTATCAAGCTGGTTAACGAGCCAGTAAGAGCATCCAAATTTCCAATGAAACACCTTCTCCTATGATGGATATGTTCCTATAATCTCTCAGAAAAGAAGGACTATGTCAATTTTTTTATTAGAACTGTCATGTAGTTGAGCTCAACAAAATTAGTGGTCTCTAGCTTGACAAAAATAAGGATAAGCGGTTGTAAGCACAATCCATTTATTTCTTCTTTACATTTGGGATTTGAAAAATTTCAGGATTTCACTTTCTTCTTCCAGACAATACGGTAGAATAATTAGTATACAAATAGAAAGTCTTGTCTATGGACAGTCAACATTTGGTTTGAAAACGTTTGTGTTGAGCCATGGTGTAAAAACTCGCCACATATTCATGAATGCACTCACGTGCATTGAGAGGTTAGATGAGATAGTTTGAACGTTTAAATAGAAAACATGATGTCAACATATGTTGTCCACACTAAATTATTAAATGATTCAGAAATTATACTATAGAAAATTATTGCTATTTAAAGGACAATAATGCAAATGCTACAGCGGTCCCTTGTGGCAAGATGCATTGACAAAGTAGGACATTATGCGTTACAGCATTAAGCAAATATTTAACATGGCGTTCTCAACAAATCCGCATTTGATTTTCACTTCAAAATTTAGAATTCCCTTTCGAGATTGCGAAATAATCTTGGACATTGTCATAATCACCAGCACCCGCAACACACCCACTGAAACCAATAGCAACACCACCGCCACCTTCATGAGTTAATAACAGCAGTATCCTCATCACGGTAGTCGCCATCGTCATCATCGTCGTCTCCGTTATC
>NC_043003.1:115445239-115455239 GCF_006345805.1 Octopus sinensis
ATACGCGCGCGAGAGCAAATTAGTTCGACCGAGTCGCCATTATTATCCCTTTTTCATTCAACCTCTTTCTTCTGACTATTTCAAAATGTTGAACCGTTAAATCCCTACACAATTTCTCTCTCCTTATTTTTATTATTTTGGTTTTCATTCTCCCTCCTATCTCGAAACGTAAAAGACTTCCAATCTTCCCAAATCGTCAAACTAATACACCTGCTTGTTATTCCTACATCTGTCATTTGTTTTCTGTAAATTTGAACTATATATATATATATATATATATATATATATATATATATATATATATATATATATATGTGTGTGTGTGGTGTGTGTCTGTATGTGAGTATGTGTGTGTGTGTATGTATGTATGAATGTGTATATATATATAATATATATAGGGAAAGTTTACGAAAAAAACAAAAGACGATGACAGGTGGTGTTCAAAACAAACAGATGTATTAGTATAACGCTCAGGAATAGAAAAAGTCTTTTACGTTTCGAGCCTACGCTCTTCTACAGAAAGGCCAACAGAAAAAACAAGGAGAGAAACAAGGAGAGAAAAAAATGCGTGTAGTGGCTAACGATCGGACTGTTTCTGCACAGGGGCAACCAGACTCCCGCCTTCGCCGTGAACATATATTAATCTTCTTCCTTCGTTTCTTTGCGCCCATGAATTCAGTTCGCTACCTCTCTTCATTTGACACCAACGCCACGCGGATTCCCAAACAACTCACACATATATACACGTTCATACACATACTCGCGTATATACACACGTCCATACGCGCACACAAAAACACCACTACATACACACACAAATACACAAAACGGACATCATTCCACACAACACATACACTAGATTATTTGTACACATACACACACGCCCAGGCCAATGCTTTTGCATACACAGATGAGAACCGTACACATACGTAAACACGCCAATATGTACATCCTCATACATACTATTACATGTTTCTCATATAACTCTTCATAATGTACGCACTGGATATTTACACAAAAACGCACACATAAGTCCACACATGTTTCAGCTGGCCCACACATACACATTCACCGACATTCATACATACACACTCACACACGCAATCCTCACATCACATACGCGCGCGAGAGCAAATTAGTTCGACCGAGTCGCCATTATTATCCCTTTTTCATTCAACCTCTTTCTTCTGACTATTTCAAAATGTTGAACCGTTAAATCCCTACACAATTTCTCTCTCCTTATTTTTATTATTTTGGTTTTCATTCTCCCTCCTATCTCGAACGTAAAAGACTTCCAATCTTCCCAAATCGTCAAACTAATACACCTGCTTGTTATTCCTACATCTGTCATTTGTTTTCTGTAAATTTGAACTATATATATATATATATATATATATATATATATATATATATATATGTGTGTGTGTGTGTGTGTGTATGTGTGTGTGTGTGTGTGTGTATGTGCCTGTGTGTGTATCCTCTCTTTACTGTTTTACTTCTTTCAGTAATTTGACTATGGCCATGCTGGAGCACCGCCTTTAGTTGACCACAAGACTTATCCTTTGTAAGCCTAGTACTTATTCTATCGTTCTCTTTTGCCGAACCGCTTAGTTACGGGGACGTAAACACAACGGCATCGGTTGTCAAGCGATGTTGGGGGACAAACACACAAACACACAAACACACACGCACATGTATATACATATAAACATGTACTACGGGCTTCTTTCAGTTTCCGTCTACCAAATCCACTTTAAGCCAAAACATATACATGTTGAAATATCAAAAGAAGAGATAAATTTTAATAATGATTGAGTTAACTAATTAAGACCGAGAAATGATTGAATAAAAGAATAATATTCAGTTATAGATAGTTCTAAAGCGAAATACAAAAGGCTGAACGTTTGTGTAATTATCAATTATATTCTAATTTATATTAGTGAACAATTCGGTTGCTTCAAAAGACTGGCCATGAAGTAGGTGCCGTTGAATATCAAGTGTCGTGGATGAATTATTATGCAAATTTTGAGAAGAGTATGGTAATCATATTTTGATTAAATTTTAGAGTCTCTCATTTCTTATTAATGTTTCATACAATTTTAGTCAATCCTATTGCAATGCGTCCTTTCATAATAGATCTAAAAGTCAATTTTAGAAATGCTAGTGCATGAGTCATTAAGAAACAAGAAGCTTAATTGTAGGAAGAAATAATTATAATTTGCAATAATATATATTTTGTTGAATATTGAATAAACCTCAGCGAAGAATACAGGATTCTCAAAGATACTATCAACAAAGCAACGCTTTAAAATACCAACTATGACGAAGGAAAATAATTAAATGTTATTGATGGCATTGTTATAAAAAAATAAAGGCTCTGGGACAAAGTATTAATACAGTGATGCCAAAACTTAATAACAAACCAATTAAGAAGATGAAATGTTATATGTGAAGCTATTTATTAATTATAAGCATGCATTGTCTTCCGTAAATCAGGGGATCCGATAAACGTGAGTACGATACTCGTACATGCGAAGGAATCCAAAACAGCGGTCTACCAATTAGTAGAATTCCACTAAATACAAGTTAGCTTATTTGTAGTTTAACATTATCTAGCGACTATAGTGTAGCAGTAGTAGCAAACCATTTAATGACAATTTCCTATATTAACAATAAATCTTAAATATAATTACATAGCTGCAAAGGACTTTATTTATTGTTCAAAAATGTAACACGCTTAATGAGTACATTTTCCAAAATGGCGGAATATAGACATGAATGGTTTAATTCTGCAAGGAACACAGACAAAAGGCTGTTCTTATTTATGGAATAAAGGAGCTGGCGTATATTCCTCATGAATTAAGCAGAGTAATAAATGAAATACAACGGAATGAGCGAGTGAGTGTGGTAATGTACTATAAAACAATGTGTCAGTCTGCAGTCTTTGGTTGTGCTTTGTATTCCATAATGAAATGCATAACTGTAAAATGTTCCATTGATATTTATCGTAAACGTCTCTCAGAAAACAAAAACCCACTCCAACCACATCATAACAGTCACTCGGTTTGCTAGAAATAGCAGGTACATTCTATCAAATATTCTTTATCATCTGGGGTTAAGAAAAGGAAAACTCCAAAAAGGTAATCCCATCTTAAATTTTAGAGTCTCTCATTTCTTATTAATGTTTCATACAATTTTAGTCAATCCTATTGCGATGTGTCGTTTCATAACAGATCTGAAAGCATGAGTCATTAAGAAACAAGAAGCTTAATTGTAGGAAGAAATAATTATTATTTGCAATAATATATATTTTGTTGAATATTGAATAAACGGAATAGGGGAGGCTCCCAGAGCATCAAATGCTTTGCTCAGTTTCAGCGATAGACTATTACAAATCTAAACGAGACCGAAGTTTGCTATATTTACAATATGAAGACTATTTCCATTTATAAGTAAAAAATATTTCCGATTCATTTACGTCCTAAACAGGAAAAAATAGTTCATATAGGCGCAGGAGTGGCTGTGTGGTAAGTAGCTTGCTAACCAACCACATGGTTCCGGGTTCAGTCCCACTGCGTGGTATCTTGGGCAAGTGTCTTCTGCTATAGCCCCCGGGCCGACCAATGCCTTGTGAGTGGATTTGGTAGACGGAAACTGAAAGAAGCCTGTCGTATATATGTATATATATATATGTATGTGTGTGTGTTTGTGTGTTTGTGTTTGTCCCCCTAGCATTGCTTGACAACCGACGTTGGTGTGTTTACGTCCCCGTTACTTAGCGGTTCGGCAAAAGAAACCGATAGAATAAGTACTGGCCTTACAAAGAATAGGTCCCGGGGTAGATTTGCTCGACTAAAGGCGGTTCTCCAGCATGGCCGCAGTCAAATGACTGAAACAAGTAAAAGAGTAAAGTGTAAAAGAGTATCTCATTCGCATTCCTAAATAACACTTGAAATAGCACTGCCATACGAATTTCAGTGATAAAATGAATAAAGAAAAGTGATCGCTGTTTAACGAGCGTGTTTCTTGCAACGATGAGGAAAAACTCAATCAGTGGATCACTTCCTCATCAGTAATGAAATTTGAGAAATAAAACAGTAAGACATGGGACACATTTGTACGAGATAGCGACTCTCAACCACCGGGCTGCTTAAAAGGCCTGGAATATTACTGTCTGAATGTTGTTGTTTTTGTAAAGCGAAAAAGAAAACAAAACAAAAAAATGAAAAAACGGAAAATGTAACCTCATTGAATTTATCATGTTTTACATTTTCGAACTGTCATTGAAATGTGGACAACATGGACGGCAAAACTCACAGTTCCAACATCTGTGAAGTGTTAAGCAATAGAAATAGCTTTTATATCTATGGTTGTTAAACCACGGAAGCATTAGTTTTATTATTGTCATTCTTTTACCATTTGTATTTAGTTTTAATTCCTTTCAATTCTTCAAGGCTGTCACTACAACATGATTACGGGTGGGAAGTAGTGACCTAAAGAGAAGATGACAGAAAAAACTCCAGCCCTACTCCGTAACACAAAAAGCATTTCAAAGAAATAAACAAGATCCGTACAAGTATTTACATCAGGGCTGGATTGTGAATAGTGAACGTTATGACATATTCTTTTAGAGTTTACTTCCCCACCGTCTACAAACCGTCAGAGATTTCCATCTTGATCACGAACAGTAATGTTTCTTTATACAAACTTGGCTCTTGACCAACTTTACTGTTCTACAGTTTGATGACAGCTTGAATACGAAAGAAAGGTCATCGGGGACATTACATTCCCTTCTCACTCTTTCTTAAGTGTTTTGCATTTTATGTGATAGCTTTTTCTTCATGCGTAGATTTCCTCTCTTTTCTTCACTGTAAATAATAAATGCACACACACACACACACGTATATATATGTATTCATACATATATACACATATACACATGTGTGTGTGTGTGTGAGGTATTTCCTTCAAACTATTTCTCTTCTCCTAAAAGAACTACATTTGGAACTCTCTCTAAAATCCATTGTGTTTCATTTTGTTTTTTTTTTCAGTACTGCAGAGTCTCTATAGTAAATTTCTCCGTTGACTTCTGATACCTCTTATTGGGCAACATTTCAGTTTTAATTGAACTCGGGACCAAAACGAAAAGCGGTACCTTAATAATGATATAATAGAATTCTGAAAAAGAAGAGGTGAAAACAAGGGGTAAAATGTCAGATGCTGAGGTGAGATGTGGACTATTATTGCATTTATCTGGTAAACATTGGTAATCATAATTTTGACAAACGTAATATCTGCGAAAATATTTTGTTGGATAAATTATGTGGTTTATTTATGAGTTGTATTGATCGAGAAAGTGAGAGACGTGAGTAAAAGCAATAGATATAGATTGTCAAAGTAGTTTTTAATTCAATTATCAAACTGTAACGTACGGAAGAATACTAAGAGCAGAAACAGCAGAGAGCACAGCACTACCAGAAGCATTTACATTATTAACCACGTTAACTTAAAGAGAACTGAGAGATGCAAAACAATTTTAAACATGGTACTTTAAAAGCCATGCAGGGTAGACACATATATGTGATACAAATGCGAGGCGTGGGTGGAGTTGAAGGATATACGGCATATAACAGAAACAATTACAAAATTTTCAAATTACGTAAATGCTGGGAATAATTTTAAGAATTTACTCTATTCATTCATTCATTCATTTATTCATTTACTTGTTTCAGTCATTTGACTGCGGCCATGCTGGAGCACCGCCTTTAGTCGAGGAAATCGACCCCAGGACTTATTCTTTATAAGCATATTACTTATTCTATCGGTCTCTTTTGCAAATCGACCCCGGAACCTATTCTTTGTAAGACCAGTACTTATTCTATGAGTCACTTTTGCCGAACCACTAAGTTACGGGGACGTAAACACACCAGCATCGGTTGTCAAGCGATGTTGGGAGAGGGGCAAACACAACACACAAATATACACACACATATATATATACATATATACGACAGGCTTCTTTCAGTTTCCGTCTACCAAATCCACTCACAAGGCTTTGGTCGTCCCGAGGCTATAGCAGAAGACACTTGCCGAAGTTGCCACGCAGTGGGACTGAACCCGGAACCATGTGGTTCGTGAACAAGCTACTTACCACACAGCCACTCCTACGCCTATATACTGAATTATTTTATAAAGAAATGTTATTTATGTATAAATTAGAGCACCCACTTCCAATGATGACTGTCAGCGTTCACTTTGTTGTGTTGTCTACTGTTGACGTCTTGAGATTTCACATTTAAGCTTCGACTTTAATATAAAGATGCTGAAGACAAGAGCGATGACAAACGAAAGGGCTTATTGATTTTTGCGGATTCTTTCGGTTTGAACGGCAGTTTTTACTAGCGGTGTCATATGAAATTGTCACCCATAATTATGACCCTAGTATCGATCTATTGCATTTCAATGTCTTTTGGGGTTAGGGTGGGGGGGAAGGCTATCTTTTTTCTTCACAAATGTAAATAAACGCAATCTGTTTCTTAAACGAAAGACATATTCATACGGCACAAAATGTTTTTAACTCAATAGACGTTAGTGATTGGTTGAAAGTGCAGAAATTGACACAAAAAACAACAAATATCTTACAATCTATAGAATTTTCTCAATAAAACCAAGTGAAAAAGATGTTTTATAAACACGTTCTACCAGAATACGAAGTATAAAATTCTCTAGTTACCTAGAAATTATGTTAAAAACTGCCGTTCAAACCGAAAAGATCCAATTTTTCTTTCATGAAGATGAAACAAATATATGTAAAGAAAGAAATAAACTAAAGCGCGTTCGTATTTGTTCCGCCAGATTTAAAAGAATATTAAAGATTCTTCAGTTTTTGCTATTGGGAGATTTCAACCATTCAAGTTTGAATTCATGCACGCGCGCACACATACAGATATGTATGTATGTATATATATATTTCGTTTTGGGATTTGGTTTGCAATATTCTTTATGTGAGTTCGTGTGGTGAAGCATATTCTGTTGTGTATTCTGAAAATGACTCTCCCAAGACACAACAATATATATATATATGTATATATATATACAACTTAGACCTTAGATAAAACTTAGATATGTTTCGACCAAAGATTGTTCCAGGCCATGCCAAACTCAAGAGCACCACCTGATAGGATTATCTAAATCCTTTTTGAGTCAAGTTTTGTTTATGGTCCATTCAAGTAGTGAGTTTTTGTTGAGTGAAATGAACCCGGTGTTATATGATTAGGAAACAAACGTTTTAACACACAGCCACGCCCTCGAGTGTGTATGCATGTGTGTATATATATGGTTGTATATATATTCATAAACAATTTGTTGCTGAGGTAAAATGAATATATAAAAGAATAATTAAGACAAGAATTGATAAACATTTTACCGATGTGGATATTATATGAGCAAACATATTGATTAGGAATAGCTTGCAGAGATCGAAAAGACCGACTTCTGGACGAGTAATATAATATATTGGTTCTCTTAATTGCAAGCATGACATGAATGCCTCATCACATGTATATATCGTGGCACTCCGTCTGTTACGACGACGAAGGTTCCAGTTGATCCGATCAACGGAACAGCCTGCTCATAAAATTAACGTGCAAGTGACTGAGCACTCCACAGACACGTGTACGCTTATTGTAGTTCTTGGGGGAGATTCAGCTTGACACAGAGTGTGACAAGGCTGGTCATTTGAAATACAGGTACAAATGAAACAGGAAGAAAGAGTGAAAGTTGTAATGAAAGAGTACAGTACGTATGTGCAATTATAAAATGGATCTATTACACGATGTTATGACATGCACCACAAGACATAATTTGATTGGAAAGTACTAGAGGAAAATTTGAGTAAAATTCCTCAAAAATAGAAGATACAATTATGGAAACCATACATATATCGCACTATAATGATAAAATTAACATGTTTATTGACATCTAAAATATACACCAATCGGTGAAAATTTGACCGTACCAGTAAGATCAGCGGCTGACTACTGGTCAAAGAATATTTGGCGGGAAAGTTTATACAAAGCCATCCAGTTGAAAAGAAGCTACAAGCAACAACAAATATCATCGGATCTTTTCGGTTTGAACGGCAATTTTTTTTGTCATATGAAATTGTCACCCATAATTATGACCCTAATATCGATCTATTGCATTTCAATCTCTTTTAGGGTTAGGGATAGTTAGGGTTAGTTAGGGTTAGTTTTAGGGTTAGGGGTGGGGGAAGGCTATCTTTTTTTTCTTCACAAATATAAATAAACCCAATCTGTTTCTTAAACGAGGGACATATTCATACGGCACAGAATGTTTTTACCTCAATAGACGGTCATTGATTGGTTGAAATTGCAGAAATTGAAGAAAAAAAAACAACAAATATCTTACAAACTATAGAATTTTCTCAATAAAGTCAAGAGAAAAAGATGTTTTATAAACACATTCTACCAGTATACGAAGTTTACAATTTTTTAGTTACCTAGAAATTATGTTAAAAACTGCCGTTGAAACCGAAAAGATCCTATGATCAATTCAATTACTGGTAATAAGGCTACAAGTATATAGCAACGTCGGTTTCATATCGATTTAGAAATTCTAACGCACCAAACCAAATGTACGAGTCGAAACGGAAACGAATTCGTGTATTTAATGAAACACACACAAACCACATTTCCTTCGTTATTTTTGTCTCTTTGTTGTTCCTCCTTCTCTCTAATTATACATATACATATTTGCAGTTATGTGTGTTTCTGTGCGCATGTGTATATACATTGTGTGTGTATGTGTGCGGCCGTTTGTCTTGAGAAGAAATGAAAGTGTAGTAAATAATTTCAAACATATTCTGTTGCTGGTAATCAACGATGTTCTGTTGGCTTTAAATATTTCGATGCACATGCGAATATTTTGCAAGCTGCTTCTCATCTTTAATTATTGATGAATTACACGGACTCTTCTTTGCCTACTTTGTGAGTAGTTTTATTTCAATAAAGACTTAAGCTTTCTCAACGATTCATAACAATATGAGCTCTGCAAAGGGGAAGGGCAACCGCGTGAGTGCCAGTGAGAGAGTAGGTGTGACAGACAGTGAAAGTCCGTGGCTTTGTGAGGGACACTGTACCGTGCGCATCTGTTGGTGAGTTCGTATGGCGACGCATTTTAGAATGTGTGCGTGTATGATTGTTTTTGAAGGTAGGTTCGCTTCTTGGGTGCATATGTTTACACCGCTGCGAAATATTGCACACCATATCTTGGTTCCGTTATATCAAATCTAATGTAGGCATTCGATAAACACATAGACCTCAACAAAACAAGTAGCAGACAAGAATTAGTTCCGTGATGGATACGATCGACGAAATCGTTTGATGTTTGCACCATAGAATGACCGCATTACACTGAATGGATGCACTAATACAATAAAATCATAAAATAATTGCTGTGGCTTCAATGAAATATTAGTTGCCTGATTGGCATGTATTCCACAAGGCTTTCAATATTCTCTCATTAATATTTGCATATGTTGATATATATATATATAGACAGACAGAAAGCCAGACAAATAGATAGATAGAGAGATAGATAGATAGATAGATAGATAGATAGATAGATAGATAGATAGATAGATAGATAGAAAGACAGACACATAGATAGATAGACAGATAGATAGATATATAGATAGATAGATATATTGATAGATATATATATATATATATAGATAGATAAACAGACAGGTAGATAGATAGACTGATAGATAGGCAGGCAGATATATATATATATATATATAGATAGATAGATAGATAGATAGATAGATATAGACAGACAGACATATAGATATAGATAGATAGTTAAACAGATAAAGAGATACACAGATCAAGTCACCTATTATACACTAACAATATCGATTTTTTAATTATATAATCAATAGTTATTTATCAAATTTGAGTAAGGTCAACTTTTCTAA
>NC_043003.1:115460239-115462739 GCF_006345805.1 Octopus sinensis
TAGATGCCTTTACTCAGACTACACTCGAGGATATTGCTATTTTATCTGTTATGATTGTTGCTAATTCTGCTGTTCTAGCTGCACATTGTTATGTCTGTTCTTGTGTAACCCACTGTAGCGTTGCCAGGTCCTCTGTCCTTCTTTCGTCTGTCTTTCGCTGTATGCAGAGTATATTGAATCGTTAGCTCCTGCACGCATTTTTTTCTCTCCTTGTTTCTCTCCGTGTTTCTTTTCTGTGTATCTTTCTGTCGAAGAGCGTAGGCTCGAAACGTAAAAGACTTGTTTTATTTCTATTCCTGAGCGCCATACTTATACAATTGTTTGTTTGTATTCCACTTGCCTTCGTCTTTTGTTTATTTTCGTAATGCTTCCCGTTTTATATATATATATATATATATATATATATATATAACTCAGGCACTATATATTTGGTGTTTATTTGCTTCAGATTTATTTATTTTTTACATTAATCTTAATCTTATTACGGCCATAAGATTAAAAATAAGATTAAGATTAATGTAAAAATTAAATAAAGCTATCGCAATTACGCCAAATATATAGTGCTTGTGTTGTTATTGGCTAAACTGGCAACATGACCGTTCCTAAATACAACAACATATATTTAAATAATGTATATATTAATATATAATATATATTTATATATATATATATATATATAATATATATATATACACACAATAAGGGCTCCTAATTAGGATGCCGATGCTGGGAACACAAAAGGGAGATGAATTTATCGAGAGTGAAAATCAAAAACGTTTACCGATAACTTTACATCTCGGACTGATCAGTTTCTGCCTCTTTCTAGCAAAACTCAGAATATGTTGCTAAGGCTGGCTTCCTCAACGAGACGCCTAAATTGAATCGAGATCCGCAGCGTTGTCACACCATGCGTTGATCTCGACTACTAGCAGATCTTAACTTTTAAAATCTCTGCGCAGACGCAAAACATACTCGGCAGTATAGGGCATGCCGAGAAAAATTTTACGAATAAATCCATCAAGTAATATGCGAATATAAACAAGAAGGGTAGTAATATTGGTTACTACCAGTTGCCCAGCACAAAAGACGAATTAGTCATTAGACAAAATATTATTCATATAGAAAAATATTATTCATGTAGAAATACAATTAGGATGCCGAGCGCATATTACTTGATAGACTTATTCGTAAAATTTTTCCCGGCATGCCCTATACTGCCGAGTAGCGCATATTACTTGATGGATTTATTCGTAAAATTTTTCCCGGCATGCCCTATACTGCCGAGTATGTTTTGCGTCTGCGCAGAGATTTTAAAAGTTAAGATCTGCTAGTAGTCGAGATCAACGCATGGTGTGACAACGCTGCGGATCTCGATTCAATTTAGGCGTCTCGTTGAGGAAGCCAGCCTTAGCAAACATATTCTGTGTTTTGCTAGAAAGAGGCAGAAACTGATCAGTCCGAGGTGTAAAGTTATCGGTAAACGTTTTTGATTTTCACTCTCGATAAATTCATCTCCCTTTTGTGTTCCCAGCACTCGGCATCCTAATTTAGGAGCCCTTAATTGTATTTCTACATGAATAATATTTTTCTATATGAATAATATTTTGTCTAATGACTAATTCGTCTTTTGTGCTGGGCACCTGGTAGTAACTAATATTACTACCCTTCTTGTTTATATATATATATATATATATAAGTGCTTGGTGACACTACAGATATTTTACCTTCTCCTTCTCTTTCCTACTGTCACAGTCATCGGTTGGTCACTTAGTGAAGAGGTGGTTTCAAACTTTCTCTTAATTCATTAGAATTAACAGATTCATAGCTATTCCTAATCAGTGTTCCTCGCACATTTTCACAGTATTGCTTCATTGTTATCGTTGGACAATCCAGCAGCCATCAGTCATTAGCTATCTATTATAATTACCACACCTACCACCCTCACCTTCGCAACTTATTTTCCCCTTTCTAAAGAATGAACTCTTTAGCCTATGAAGGGAAATGGTAGGCTTGCACATCATTCGCAGCTAAAACCAAATTTGACAAGAAACTTTCTAAAGTATTTGTATCGGTGAAGGCCTCAATAACCTTTCTCACTGCTCTTTCATTGTTACCGTAACCCGCCGATTCTGTCCGCCGAAATCTCGTTAATTCGCCTTGAATTGATCAGTTTTATGTACGATGCAACTGATATTGCTAGGTTAAAACATTTTTTACCCTTTTCGAAGCATGAATTTCTTTCATCAATTATTTCTCTCGGCAGCTCAAGACTTTCTTTGACACGGGATGTGTTAGCAAAAGAGCCAATTGTTTGCGCTGGAGTCGCATCTTGCTGTTTATTGCGCTGCTACCATTATTGCACTCGGCAGTGATGGTTCCGACGTAGTCAATGAAATTAAAGTTGTGATAGTGGTAGAATTGCTAAATAGAACAGCTCTATATTTAAGAGATGAGGAATTATGTACATCATTTACATTATTAAACTTTGACTGATATTGGT
>NC_043003.1:115465239-115470239 GCF_006345805.1 Octopus sinensis
TTTGGAACACAAAACAATGAACATTTTGAAAGATATGAACGGAATATTAATTTTCAAACGATACAAAAGCATGAAAAACCTAAAGGATTATTTGTAAGTGTTTCCCTGAAGTATTCCGGTCATAGAGTCGTCTAAATTTCTGCATATAACCGATGAAATCGACCTTCTTTCAACCTGAATGATGTTTTCCAACTGCGTTACATTGCGGGTTTTTGTCCTCAACCTCTCTTTTCAAAACACCTCACAGGTATTCTATTAAATTTGAATCTTATGGCATGGTAGGCCAAGGCTTACCTTTAAGTCTTTATCTTATAAAAACTTAGTCGTCATCTTTGAAGTGTGTTCAGCGTCATTATGATGTCGGAATATGGAATATCTTGCTATTGCAGTCATGCTTCTCAGCATTGTTTTCTGCATTATGTCACAATAAAGCCTTGAATCCATTGTTCTCTCAATAATTATGAACCTCCCACACCAGCCGCACTCATGTATCTTCAAAGCATAACAATTCCGCCACCGTGTTTCATGGTAGGCACAGTACATTTGCCACTAATATCATCACCTGGTCGCCTCCATACTCGCTTAATACCATCGGACCCAAACAAATTGATTTTAGTCACGTTTATTCCCAAACTCCTTCCTTTTACTCACATAGGTTTCGGCTAAAGAAAGATGATTTGGTTTATGCCTGGTAGTGTGGAGAGGCTTCCTACGAGGAATGCGTCCATGAAGACCACACTGGTTCAAACTTCAGCAATCAGTTTGGGTGGATACACTCTTTCCACTAACAGAAGACACTTCTTGGGCCAAAAATGAAGCGGTACGACACCTGTCGTCCATCATGCAACGTTGAATGTGGCGAAAACAACGCGCAGTTAAAATAGGTCTACCTGGACGATGTTTATTGCTCAGCCGTCCAGTAGTTTTGTACTACTGAATAACTGTGGCAGCTGTGTTTATGCTAATATGTATTGGTTTGCTAATTAACTTGGATCCTAAACCATTCTTGTGCAAATTGAAAATAAGTTTCTTCAAATCTTCAGACAATGCTTTTCCTTTTAATCAAAATGAAGATTTTCCCCACGGTACACAGATCAGAATTCCTGACGTTTCAATAACAATGACCGGCACAAAAATGCCAAGAGAAATATCTCATTAGCATTGAAATTATCAGCTATATCTCAATTTAGTAAAAAATAAAGTGGATAAAATAATGAATACAGCAATTTTCCTTTAGGGTGTACATATTTTTGTAACGTTTGAAAATTAATATTTCGTTCATATCTTTCAAAACTTGTATTGTTTCATTTTCGAAATTTATGTAATGTTTGCTTGTATAATATAATTTATTAAGTATGAATTTCATTTGATTTCCTTCGATATTACCAGAGTAATAGCAATTTTACTCAAATTTATTTGGGGTGTACATACTTTTGTAAGATATTGTGCGTATATATATATACTCTTTTACTCTTTTACTTGTTTCAGTCATTTGACTGCGGCCATGCTGGAGCACAACCTTTTGGTCGAGCAAATGGACCCCGGGACTTATTCTTTGTAAGCCCAGTACTTATTCTATCGGTCTCTTTTGCCGAACCGCTAAGTAACGGGGACGTAAACACACCAACATCGGTTGTCAAGCAATGCTAGGGGGACAAACACAGACACACAAACACACACATACATATATATATATATATACATATATACGACAGGCTTCTTTCAGTTTCCGTCTACCAAATCCACTCACAAGGCATTGGTCGGCCCGGGGCTATAGCAGAAGACACCTGCGCAAGGTGCCACGCAGTGGGACTGAACCCGGAACCATGTGGTTGGTTAGCAAGCTACTTACCACACAGCCACTCCTGTATATGTATATATATATATATGTGTGTGTGTGTGTGTGTGTGTGTGTGTGTGTGTGTGTATGCATGTATGTATAACTCACAAGGGTAAAGAGGAGAGTCAAAGACACAGAGGATGACCCTTGCATTTGAAAACTATGGAAATATTTTTTTTTATATTACATAGATAGATAGAGAGATTCTGAAGGGTGTACCACTTCCTATACCATTTACTAAAATCCGAGCCAAGGCTCTAAAACCACCAGAAACTCACAATATAATGTACACGAGCCATGCAATGAACATATGTGAAATAGTCTTACCTTTTCGTTGTAAGTAGTGTCTATTTTAATATCAATTGTTTCCACCCTCTGAATGACCAATATTCTCTGAGATCTTCATCTATTTCTGAAATATTCACTACTTTAGCTCGTCTGCGTTCCTTACTTTAAACGTACGACTCCGTTTAAAAGAAAACTATCATGAGCAAGAATAAATTTAAATAAAGATGCATTATTACCGTTATTAATGATATTGATAAGGTAACAATGAGGTGGCTAGCAACTTCACACCGATACAGGCACAATATAAGCGGGACGTTTAAATTAAGGAACGCACACGTGTTAATGTAGTGAATATTTTAGAAATAGATGCGGAATGTTATTTTCAACTGAAGATCCCAGATTGTGTTGGTCATGCAGAGGGTTTCTTGTTTGTTCCTTCTCGCGCCATGACTGGCTCATAAGGGCCGGTTTCCCGGTTTCTTAGCGTATATATTCTCCACCTTGATGGGACGCCAGTCCGTCGCAGGTGGGCTGCAAGATGCAGGAGGAAAGAGTGAGAGAAAGTTGTGATGAAAGAGTCAGCAGAGGTTCGCCATTACCTTCTGCCGGAGCCGCGTGGAGCTTAGGTGTTTTCGCTCATAAACACACACACCACCCGGTCTGAGATTCGAACCCGCAATCCCTCGATCACTACTCTAACCACTAGGCCATGTGCCTCCACATGCAGAGGGTGAAATCAATTGGCATTGACAAAAAAAAGACTTGCTTGGTTATACAAATAGGTACACGAGAAATTAACGTGTTTCATTGTTTAATGTTATCGCGTCATTGACAAGGTACAAAGACAAAGGGGAGATAATTTTCAATTGCACTTCCGGTATTCTTTGCGGTGATTGTTTTATTCCGCCTCACATTACATTGCGTCATCGGTCTGTTGTGAAGTGTGCAAAGACACAGTATATAAATTCGTCTTTCCTTCGGGCTTGAAGACAATGAGTAACCTCTTATACCTGCACAATGTCGTACAAAACTCACCATTTGCCAAAAATCATGCACTGATAATTTCAGATGTGCCACATTTCTGTAGGAGTGCCTCATATACTACATCCCTTTTTGGGGTCAATAACAACATCGTTCTCAGGATTTTACTCCTATGTTTATTTTTCTGGGAACGGATCTAAATTTGGGCGGATCATCTACTTAGCAATTCAAGCAACATTGATGCAGCAATTAGTATCAGGATTATCAGGAATGCTGTCATTGCCTCAAACGTCAACGTGTCGGCTTGTTCAGGTCTATTCAATTTGGTTCTTTGTCTAAACGAACATGCATGTTAATGATGTTACAATTTCTGTAACTTCTAAAGGAGGTTTCAAGTACAAAACACTCTTGTGCAATGCTTATGTAATTGCTCCGATGATTACGAATATATTTCATATTGTTACAACTACTTTGGTAAACAAAATAAATCTCTAAACCTGAGACATTTTCACTATGCTCTTACGATCGTCAGTTTCTCCTCTACATGGTTAGAAAGAACTGAATAATAAATTTAGTTCGCGATTTATCAATTTTCCCATATTTTTCTGGATCCAAACGACTGTTGTCAACGGCAGTACTTTGCATTTTAAGAATTGAAGACGGCTGTTGTATAACATTTCCTGCTTTAATATTGCTGTTATCATTTTACAATTGTCGAATTGACGAAATCCGAATCCACTATAGAATTCAGGTTGACGTAGGTCGTTTTTAAAGACGTCCTTTATTGACAATGCTGGAAGTAGTTTCCGCGGGGAAGAAAAATGGTGTTCCTATTCTTTGAGGACATCTTCCGGGTATTTTAGAATGTTTGTATTATCTACAATTAGAATGTTTACAGTCGATTTTTCGAGGAAGGCCAAATGTATTTCATTTCTTCCAGCAAACAGGCAACAGGTGACTCATTTGTTTTGAATCGCTCTTTGAAACTCTGACACTGACTGTTCTGTATTTCTCTGAGATTCGCTTGACATTGCTGAAACATATATTGATAACGTATTTTCATCGTATTTAACATTGGAGCTTTCCGCGTCATTGATAAGATAGATTACATTTTCTGTATCGAAACCAATCTTCTCTTCTTTTCTGTGAAGTAAGTGAAAATTACCGATCTCTCATAGTTATTTTTCAGCTAACATAAAGATTACACAACAACCAAGCGACGTTGTGTGGGGTGGAGTTCTGCGGAAACTTTTGAGAGAGAATGACTTGAGATCTATGGATTCATATTTCTTACAGTACGCGTCAAATGAGACAGACAGTGTATAACGATGAAAATTGCAGCTGTCTGATAATGATTCGCTTTTAGTTTGCAGTAGCTCTTTGTTAGACAATATGTTTAGCGTTGATCTCCTCTGCGATGTTCACCTCCAATGATATCAACTAAAGTAGTGCAGGATAAAATGTTCTGTGGTTAAGGTCATAAAGGGGGGGGGTGCTTGCAGTAAATTTCCAGTATTTTGATACTTGCCGAAAAGTGTTGCGTTAAAACATAAGCACGAGGGTCTTGAAAGTGAGGCACTCAGTCTTACAGAACAATCCACACTCTCGACTACGACAAAAAACGACAGAAAGATGAGTGTGTGTTACGCACACATCAAACTATATACACACACACACGCCCATGGTACGTGTGTAATTTTGCAGCAGTAAGCATCAATGTATATATATATATAGATACGTCTATGATAAGCGAAATATATTAGATATACACACGGACACACACTCACGCACACACACTCACGCACAACACTCCCACAACCACGCACAACCACACACACACACATGAAAAAAATGATTGCAAATTACTCTTGGGAAATATTTATCCAATCAT
>NC_043003.1:115472739-115505239 GCF_006345805.1 Octopus sinensis
TAACGTTTCGAGCGGAGCACTTCGTCGGAAACTTAGGAAAAGGAAAGATCCAGAGAAGGGAAGACAGAGGAAAAAAATCGCCAGCGGTACACACGCGGTCACATTTGGATATATATATATATATATATATATATATATATATATATATATACGGTGGTAATAGAATTTCCCGGGACAGTTCTGGAACAAGTTTTAGAAGCAATTACAATGTCATGTTGATAATTCATAATTTTCTTACATTGGACATCCATGATATGCAAACCGACCCCAACAGAATGTATTACTCTTCTGTATGTAATTTCTGGATACAGTCATATTAAACCTTTCTCGAGAACCCCTACATTGTGTCTTCCAGGTGTTTGGGAATATTGACAGCCACATGCACTCTGATAAGCAAGAGTCCTGGAAAGGAATTATTTCACTTGTTTAATTTACAGGTTTCTGAGAGTCCAACTCAACAACCAATCAGATATTTGCCTTTAATATATGTAAGCTGTGCGAAAAACCTTTCGAGTTATTTCACAAAGCAATGACCTGTGTGTGTATGTAGTATGTATGTATGTATGTATGTATGTATGTATGTATGTATGTATGTATGTATATATGTATATTTGTGTGTGTATATGTATGTATATCAAATCAGAAAGAGGTAACACTAAATAAAAGAAGAACTGTGAGGCGTGTTTACTCGTTTCAATTGCCACATTGTGGCCATGCTGCAGCAACTACTTGAAAAATGAAGAAACATGAACAAGCGAATTGTCCTCAGTATTTACATTTTAAGTCTGGTATTTATTCTATTGCTCTCTTTTGCCGAACCGCTAAGTTAATGGGCTGTAAACACACCAACACACGTTGTCAAGTGGTGGCGGAGAACAAACACAGAAAGTCACACATGCACACACCGCGCACACACACACACACACACACACACACACACACACACACCACACCGCAACCCCGCGCACGCATACACAAATGCGCGCACATATATATATATATATATACATACATACATATATATACGATGGGCTTCATTCAGTTTCTGTCTACGAAATCTATTCACAAAGTTTGGTCGACCTGATGCCATGTGGCTGAGAGCCAAACCTTCTACCACTCAGTCACGCCTCCACCTAAGTTTATAAATGCTTGTTATTATTTTTTTGTTGTTGTTTTTGTAAGTGGAATACACACATTATATGTGTATATTACGCAAGAGACAGAACGAAAAATAAAAACCAAAATCAAACATGGTAAACCAGCCTAAATAATATATTTTGCATTAAGATATTAAGTTTAATGGAAATGATGGATGGTGAAGATGCATTACAGAGACGAAATTATTGTAAAATAAGTTATCATTTAATAGATTTAATAACTCGCAAAGAAGAGTACTAAAGCCTACACTTTTGAAAAATTGCTTTTAAATATATATTCCAATCTATGACCAAATAAATCATACAGGACCTGATATTAACAGAAACCGCAATTTAACCGTCCCCAGGAGCTTGCAACTGAATGTCGTCTACATGTTGGCAAGAACTGCGAAAAAATATCTAGCATCTAACAACAAATAGTAACCTAACATCTAAAAAACTGAAATCAATTGATGTAAAAACAGAGGAATAAAAATAGCGACTGCCTCATTTGAAATCGGTTTAATGAGACGAAAGTAATTTCAGTATTGATCTTGGCTAAATAATGAAAACAACAAAAACATCAGTTTACAAAACAACAAAAACATCAGTTTACAAAATGAGAAGACACACGGAAAGAGCTGCAGAAAAAAAAAAGGTATTTGGGTAACGCTATAATCGAAACGCAACCATCAAACTGTAGCTCCTTCACTTAAATGATAACTCGTTTTCAAATTCCCTAGATGTAGGACGCGAGTACCAGGGATTTCTTAACGAGAGGCCGAAATACCAAAACAGTTGTTGGTCATAAGAATTCACATCTGAAGTTTCAATTCAATTCAATTTTATTGGCTCAAAAAGCAAAGGCGAGACCATGTAGGGGGACAGGGAGTTATGTACAGGGAAGGTGGTCATACAAAGAGTTCAGGACATTTCTGGTCAAGAGAGAATTTGTACCGAGCGGTCGTCGGCATCTTCACTCCGGACGGAGAAAGCCCCTCTACTTCGTCAATTCCACATGTGCCTACTAAGCGATTTTCTTTTGAAATTCGATTTCTTGATATTTCCGATTAAAATATTGCATAATGTATGGGACTTTATACGTCACTATGAAACTTTTTCATATTCAATATAGAAAATTCACAGAAATCACTAAAATTACAGGAAAGTCGTAAAATGTTTCGGATACGTGCATGGGCACGCACTCAGTCACAATGAAGCATGCAAATAAAAACATGATGTTCTCATATAGATATACACACGTAAAAACAAATGCGTCTTTCTGAAAACTCGTATATACAGTAATCACACGGCATATCGCGGTTGGCCTATCGCGATTTATCCTTAAAGCTTACATCGATTCCTCCGTGGTGTTGCTTTGCATTTACAATAAAATGAATGTATACAAATTATAATTTTAGAAATACAGTACAGTACTGTTTATACTTCGCGGATTTTTATCTATCGCGGGTTTTTCGAACCTAGCTCACGCGGTATTTACAATTCTGGAATATACAGTTCAGAGAAATGTTTGAAGCCTTTTTTTAAAATCCACTCAAAGTGCAATATCTGAGATTCGATGAGATATTAAAAAAAATATATTAGTTGCAAAACAATATTTTAATCCGTCCTGAACTAGCGTCAGAAAGAAGCTACATCAAATTCCCCACTTTACTACACAAAGAAAAAAATACGTCTAGAAAATCCTGTACGCTAAATATAACTTCTTATGCGATGCACGCTGTCTCCAAATGTATAGTAAAGTCCAACATTTTGCTTCGAAACGCTATATAAGCTAGTATTATGTGGCATAAAATTTTGACATGCTGCCGGTCGGTGCCCAAGAGGATATCAGAATTCTTTCGTTCGCTAGATACTCGGGCGTTAAAAGAAATTCCTAAGTTATGCGCTCCGATGGAAAACTTTACCTGCAGTTAAATCTCATTCATTGACAGACACTCGTATAACTTGTCAATGAAACAAATCTAGTATATCATATTCTCCAGATATTTCTTACTAAACAGAATTACTATAATACGATTTTGTGAACCCTTATATTCCCCAGAACATACACACATTCCAGTCTTTCACAATGCAACAATTATTAGTGCATTTACACTGCTATATCTCATACATGCAAATCTTCCGTTCGTCAATAGGTTCATATACTTTTACATATCAATTATTAAAATATATCATGCAACCGGCTTCCCCAAGCTTAACCTCATTAACATTTCCACCACTGACGCCAACAGCTTTGCAAACTCTGTCACGGATATATTCGTCAGCCGGAAATAAATATCAGTAAGAATGTTAAGATGATCAACATCACGTATACTCTGTCTCCATATATATTGTCCATATCTTCTCACACAGTCAACACCAACTTGAGATCTATCACCGCCAGCAACAGAACTACCATCATCTATCTCCAGTATCGATATTACGATTGCAGAATATCAGCGATATTATAATGGTTTCAGAATACAAGCCATGTGTAAGCCGTATATATATATATATATATATATACGCACACACAAGATTTGAGGAAAGGTGTAGATAAGATCTGGGCTACATCTATTTCATGGCAAGCGGAACCTCGGAAGTGGTAAATAGCCAAGCAAGGTGTGTACTGCAGGTTACTCTTCAAGGCAAGGATATCTCGATTAAATGAATGTTTACTTGTCGCAGGGAGGTATATATATATATATATATATATATATATAATATATATATATATATATATATATATATATCTATATATATATATATATAATATATATATATATATTATATATATATTATATATATATATATATACATATATATATATATAATATATATATATATATATATATATATATATATGTATATATATATGTATGTATATGTATATGTATATATATATATATTATATATATATATATATATATATATATATTATATATATATATATATATATAGATATAATATAATAATAATAATAATAATAATAATAATAATAATAATAATAATAATAATAATATTAATATAATAATAATAATAATAATAATAATAATAATAATAATAATAATAGTAATAATAATAATAATATTCTGCTCAGTACCACAGATTTGCTTGTCAGTTGTTTGACCTTAACCAGTTGAGCATGTCCCTTAGTGGCTGACGATATGTGCATCTCTGATCACGAGCAGAAATAGTGGGGGAGCATCATAGCCATGTGTTGAGAGGGATTCTTTGGGGTTTGAATAATTCACCTCTGGAAACATGGGTGGTTCTTTCAACATCCTTGAACAACCCTTATTCAGGGACCTTTTGAGCGGGGTGGGCTACTCAACCTGAAGAAAATTCTAACTGGGCCCCACCCGCAAGGTTACGTGCTGTTTATCTTGATATGAGATCCCCATGTCGCGCACATATGGTTGTGATGCATGTGCCTGGTGTACCCTTATCAGACAGGTAGTCATGATGGGTATATTGGGCTTCGTATATTTTACCCCAGTGTCACTTTGATGGCATGCACTGCTCTCTCACTCAATAATAATAATAATAATAATAATAATAATAATAATAATAATAATAATAATAATAATAATAATAATATTAGGGAGTATTGTCTGTGCCATCCATCTGGTTCTTCTTTCCCTTTTGTCTTTTCATTCCCGTTATCTTTTCTCCTCACCTTGTCAGATCCGCGCATGTGCGGACACATACATACACCTGAATACTGAAATATAAACAGACACCATTTAGTTTTAAGAGCATCAGTAACCACAACTGATATTGACTGATTTAAGTACCCTATCACTGTTTGAGTTGCTTAATAGTGGTTTTATCTCTAATTTATATATATATATATATATATATATATATATATGTGTGTGTGTGTGTGTGTGTGTGTGTGTGTATGTATGTATATATGTATGTATGTATGTATATTTGTGTGTGTATATGTATGTATATCATTTACTCAAATCAGAAAGAGGTAACACTAAATAAAAGAACTCTGAAGCGTGTTATGAAAGTCATATAATAGATATTTTTTTTAGAGAAATGTTTTCACGTAAATCATAATTACAAAAAGTGAAAGATAAATTATAGAATTTTTCCTGTAATAATTTGTTTTGATGCATTTTGTGTTATTCTTATTTTTTGTTTTGTCTTTGTAATTCTTAATTGATGTGTCACAATTAATAATCTAGTTGAATGGTAAAATGTCTCTAATATATTTATAATGCAATGCAGAATTCTAAAATAAATGGTTTTCAGATTTCAAAAATAAATGAATTGGTTTCGGGTCAGTAAAGTGTTATGTTTTAAGTCGTCTTCAGTAGATAAGTTAAACCATCACAGTCAATTCAAAATGGCGTGTATTGTTTCACAGAGATTTTTTTTTCGTCATAAAATTTATTTATTTTTCTGCTGCTTCACATGAAATTCATAGCGTAATTTTCATTTTCATAAATGTCTACCGAACTGTACAGGAAATCGCAAGGTGTGATAATTAAAATGTTAGTTTAGTGCAAGTTACTGTGCAACTATAACACGGGAGCGGCAGAGAAATGGAATATTTATAATAATCTTTTTTATCATTATCCCATTTTGTCTCTCAACTCACCAATTTCAAATGAGTCAAGCTCATCTTGTCGTCCATTTATCAAAATCAGACGGAGTTAATGAGGTCAGTTCTACCAACTATATCTAGACACATATATAAAACAGGTTTCTGTTTATTTAACAGAATCAATATTTATAATGTTAGCTTTTGGTAATATTATATCATCATTCAAAGTAGGAACATATTTAAAAATAATACTACATCTGTAGGACTTCAGTTTACACTTACCGTAAAATTTGTATAATCACTATATTTGGTGCTTATTCAAATGTATCGCCAGTTCAATACTAAGGTTGTTGCTGTTTCAATGACTTTTCATTCATTCTATTAATTGATGATGCTGTGAATTTATATATAAGCATCAGAATACGCGAGACAATTATTGGGTTCCTATTATCGATATGCATATTGCGTTCAGTAGCAAATATGGAAAATCAGATTTCACGATGTGTAGTATTTCTAGAGCTCGTACATTGTATTTCTTATTAGTTTTTGTGCAATATTTTCTATTGCATACATCGTTTCTTTCCGGCAACCTCCGACACTCTGATGTCTATCATTTCAAACAAATGAAAAATCAATTCGATTATTCTGATACTGTGTCTGACGCAGTAAGAAATTTGTTTGTATTACTCCATGAAATCAAAGTGTTGCACGACACGTTAAAGGAGCAACAAATCGCTGGTTTGTCTGCATATTTTACTGGTCCCATTTAACTCAGTTAATATCGGAATCATCAATATTAACTAATTTCACATTTTATACTCTTTTACTCTTTTACTTGTTTCAGTCATTTGACTGCGGCCATGCTGGAGCACCGCCTTTAGTCGAGCAAATCGACCCCGGGACTTATTCCTTGTAAGCCCAGTACTTCTTCTATCAGTCTCTTTTGCCGAACCGCTAAGTGATGGGGATGTAAACACACCAGCATCAGTTGTCAGGCAATGCTAGTGGGACAAACACAGACAGGTAAACACACACACGCATACATATATATATACATATATATACATATATGCAATAGGCTTCTGTCAGTTTCCGTCTACCAAATCCACTCACAAGGCATTGGTCGACCCGGGGCTATAGTAGAAGACACTTGCCCAAGATGCCACGCAGTGGGACTGAACCCGGAACCATGTGGTTGGTTAGCAAGCTACTTACCACACAGCCATTCCTCGCCTACAGGTTAAATTCAAACAAAACTAATTTTAACTAAAATATTAAACGGACGGGATATTTTCGGTTTGAACGGCAGTTTTTAACATAATTTCTAGGTAATTAAAAAATTTTAAACTTCGTATACTGGCAGAATGTGTTTATAAAACATCTTTTTCTCTTGGCTTTATTGAGAAAATTCTATAGTTTGTAAGATATTTGTTGTTTTTTTTCTTCAATTTCTGCAATTTCAACCAATCAGTGACGTTTATTGAGTTAAAAAGCATTCTGTGCCGTATGAATATGTCCCTCGTTTAAGAAACAGATTGGGTTTATTTACATTTGTGAAGAAAAAAAGATACCCTTCCCCCACCCCCACGCCTAACCCTAAAATAGATTGAAATGCAATAGATCGATTCTAGGGTCATAATTATGGGTGACAATTTCATATGTCTCCGCTAGAAAAACTGCCGTTCAAACCGAGAAGTTCCAACGGACGTAAGCTAATATTAGTGTTAGTTCTTTTAGCCCTTATGAAACTACAACAGCTGGCTTTTATATGGAAATCCCTGTTGTCCGAGATGTGCACCATATTCACAACGATTTAGAAGCAAATTCTTATTCCCTAATCAATAATTTCTTTCTCTCCTTATTTATAAATTTTAGTGCAATAACTCCGTTCTAACAGATATGCTCTTACGTTTGAATTATAAACTGCATCTTCTAAATTTCTTTTTGCCTTCTGCATTTATATGGCACGACCATAGAAGTGTTTCTAGATTTGCTTCGATTTCTTTAAAGCCTAAATTTATTATCACATAGCCGTGAAGAACTTTCCCTGATAAAAAATTTTAATTATTGAATAGGTGTTATATGCTACGTGAAATGAGATTTCTATAGAGGCTGTCCATTATACTGAGGGTCTAGGAAAATGTATATGGTAATCAATTACATAAATATTGTGTCAAAATGTTTAGTACCGATATTTAAAAGTATAATATACTCTTCTATATGTGAATGATTTATAACAATGAAATATTGCTGCTGTACACTAACAGGCGCAGGAGTGGCTGTGTGGTAAGTAGCTTGCTAACCAACCACATGGTTCCAGGTTCAGTCCCACTGCGTGGCATCTTGGGCAAGTATCTTCTGCTATAGCTCCGGGCCGACCAATACCTTGTGAGTGGATTTGGTAGACGGAAACTGAAAGAAGCCTGTCGTGTATATATATATATATATATATATGTGTGTGTGTGTGTGTGTGTGTATATGTCTGTGTGTCTGTGTTTGTCCCCCTAGCATTGCTTGACAACCGATGCTGGTGTGTTTACGTCGCCGTCACTTAGCGTTTCGGCAAAAGAGACCGATAGAAGAAGTACTGGGCTTACAAAGAGTAACATACAGAATGTAGAATTACTTTGTTCCTACTGCATGACGCTGCCATTTGGCATGGTTTACGATTTGTAATATGGTTTTAAATGAAAAATCTTGCGGAAATCAACCACTGATCAACCGTAATTTACAGAGGTCACTATGCTCTGGTTACCTTCGCTTTTATATGTTTTGATTATGATAACTGAACTTACTTATTCTACACGACTCTGAGTTTCACTTTCACTTCTGATTTCACTACGCCACTTTTGAAATCTACTCAGTGTGTATGTATATGTGTATGAGTGTCCACTTCTGCCCCACCTGTGGGAGGGGCTGTCTTGCCTGGATTGGCCTCACCAGTCACCTCCGGTCTCATAGCAGCAATTCCACCAAATGATGTCAATCGTCATCTTCGAACCCGAAGGACGAACATTATTATTTTTATGTATGTGTGTACACACACAATAACACATACACACACACACACACATATATATATATATATATATATATATATATATATATATATATATATATATATATACGATAGTGAATAAAAATAAGTTGTAATGATACTGGAAATCCTGATAAAGAGACAAATACTCTTATGAAGCAGAATTGTAAGAAGTGAATTATAGGAAATTGGCTGATACTTTACACACTCGCATATTGTGTTGGGGGTGTGAATCGCAAGCGACTTGAATTAGAAATTATTATGTCCATGTTGGTTAATTTCAGCTTATCTCTTACGTGTTCATTTCTCATTATATTGCTGGGTATATATTTGAGAAAACATTAACAACAGAGGGGGAAAAAAACTAAAATTAAAAGTGTGAGGGAAGATATGATATTTTAAAAGAAAGAATAAGAAAAACTGCGAATGAGAAAATGAAAAAGATAGGAATAACAAAGGAGAGGAAGGAGATTAGAGGGAGGGATATGAATGCATTGAAACAAAAACACTTTGCAAGAAAAAGGAGAATATATTTGGATATAAAAAAAGATGACAAATATTATTTGTGAAGGCAAAAATAAAAGAATTGATGGAGTAGAAGTGCTAAAAATGTATTTGAAAGTGTTAGAGTGCAAAGACTGGGTGTGTGTCAGGGGAGAGAAAGAAAAGGTTGAAGATTAGATGCGTTAAAAGGAGAAGAAAAGATGTGCGAAGTAGTAAAAACAAAACAGGATACTATTATAAAAATAACATAAATGTCACTTTGTAATTTTAGTAAAATGTCTTTTTCAAACACGAAAATAATAAAACGGAACTCTATAATAATAGTCATATAATAGTAGTAGCAGTAGAAGTAGTAGTAGTAGTAGTAGTAGTAGTAGTAGTATTAGTAGTAGTAGTAGTAGTAGTAGTAATAATGATGATGATAATAATAATAATAATAATAATAATAATAATAATAATAATAATAATAATAATAATAATAATAATAATAATAATAATAATAATAATAATGATAATGATAATAATAATAATAATGATAATGATGGTGATGATGATAATAATAATAATAATAATAATAGTAATAATAATAATATAATAATAATAATATAATAATAATAATAATAATATAATAATGATAATAATAATATAATAATAATAATAATAACAATAATAATGAAGATAACGAATTTAATCATGTTTCTATGAAAATGATTAGATAGATTGAGTGATTTGAGCCGCAAATAGATTGTAAGAATACTTATTGCTTTTTATTCTATAATTTATTGAAATGATAATATATATACATGTGTGTGTGTGTGTGTGTTTATGTGTGCTTGTGTGTATGTGTGCATGCGCGTGTGTAAGTATCACGTATACTCATGTGTATATTTCGTGCAATTTATAAATGCACTTAGCTATCTGCAGCGAGATATAGACTGCATCATAGATTTTATATGTAAATGTAGCTTTTTTTAAGCGAGTATATCTGCATCCTTGTACACACACTAAAACACACTCACCCTCACACATACACAGAGATATATAGATATATGCATATATATATATGCATATATGAATATACATATATATATATATTATATACATATATGTATATATGTATATATGTATATAAATACATATATATATATGTATATGTATATACTTATATATATATATATGTATATACAAAAAATAATAGTTATCGCCATACTAATATGGCATTCTTATAAAAATAAGAAAAAAGCTGTCCGCTTATTAGCTCCATGAGGCCATCGCCTTAAGTTAGCTATTTGATACACAAACTGTATCCATATAACCTTCGAACAAGGGAGGTCAGTCGCTCCACACTACTTGACCGGCAGCTACAGACGCGTTTCGGGGTATTGCCCCTTTTCAATGCAGCGTAGCCAGCCAGTAGGTGTCGCTTCCGACAATCTCTGTTCGATGGTTTTATTTACCTAGTTTCGGTGGAATACATCCACTTGTTTTCAATAATAGAAATATTAAAATAACTAAGTCTCTCTAAAAGAGAACAGCGGCAGCGTTCCCGGAAAATAATAGTTATCGCCATACTAATATGGAATTCTTATAAAAATAAGAAAAAAGCTGTCCGCTTATTAGCTCCAGGAGGCCATCGCCTTAAGTTAGCTATTTGATACACAAACTGTATCCATATAACCTTCGAACATATATATACACATCGAACAGAGATTGTCGGAAGCGACACCTACTGGCTGGCTACGCTGCATTGAAAAGGGGAAATACCCCGAAACGCGTCTGTAGCTGCCGGTCAAGTAGTGTGGAGCGACTGACCTCCCTTGTTCGAAGGTTATATGGATACAGTTTGTGTATCAAATAGCTAACTTAAGGCGATGGCCTCATGGAGCTAATAAGCGGACAGCTTTTTTCTTATTTTTATAAGAATGCCATATTAGTATGGCGATAACTATTATTTTCCGGGAACGCTGCCGCTGTTCTCTTTTAGAGAGACTTAGTTATTTTAATATTTCTATTATGTATATACATATATGCATATATATGTGTATATATATATATGTATATTTATATATATGTATATACATATACATATATATGTATATGCATACATATATATACATATATATATATATATATTATATATATATATATATATATATATATATATATATATATATATATATATGTTTGTGTGTATACATTTATATATATATATATACATAAAATATATATGTATAAATATATATATATATATACACATATAGACTCTAATATATATATGTATGCTATACACACAAACACACGTCTACACACGCGCACATAAACACTTGCATCGCAATTTCACTAACGATGAAAGTTTCAATAAAAATATGTACAAATATTAAAATATTCTTTAATTTTATGATGTTATTGGAAAGTCGATTGTAGACAAGAGACTTACATACGGTTTTTAAAAATATTTATATGGAGGTTTTATCATAAAAATGTCATAGAACATAATAAAAAAATATTAATACATTCCTTGCTGTGTTTATAACATTGAAAATAATTTTTACGGTAATATATACAAAGTGTAGAGAGATTTGTTTGAGTAAGATTCAGGATTATTTCTCATATTTAAAATATATAGCTCGTCATATTATTTCAATACAAAATCTGCATTACCCGACTGAGATTATGTCTCCTAGGCTGAATGAAGCAATTTCATAACCCTGTCGTTGATGTGTCCTCTGGAATTTGCCAGCATGTTATACCTTCAAGTATTTGTGTATTACCATTCCCACTAGTGTATGTTTTAATTTTTTTCTTTTTTTTCGGTATTAGTGCTATCCAAATTTTTTTTCTCTAGTTCACTATTTTTCTGGGTTATTCGGAAATATGATAGTCTTCTCGCATTGTGTGTTGCTATTATCTGCGCTAGGTTATATTTGTTCCTTCTCGAACTACGCTTGGCTCATAAGGGCCGGTTTCCCGGACTCCTTGGCGTATAGGTTCCCCACCTGGACGGAACACCGGTCCGTCGCAGGTGATCTACTAGATGCAGGAGGAAAGAGTGAGAGAAAGTTGTGGCGAAAGAGTCAGCAGCAGTTCGCCATGACCTTCTGGCTGAGCCACGTGGAGCTTAGATGTTTCGCTCATAAACACACACATCGCCCGGTCTGAGATTCGAACCTGCGATCCCTCGACCGCGAATCCGCTGCTCTAACCACTAAACCATGTGCCTCCACTAGGTTACAGCTAATGGATCATGTAAGCCGGACATGGGAGTCGAGCAAAGAAAACTCCAAACAAAATTCGAGCAAAGAAAACTCCAAACAGGACAGGGAATCAGAATAGCTAGAATTCGTAGCCTGCTAATACCTATTGATAAAAGCTTAGGGAAAATAGTTGATGGACAGAAACACAGGCAGCAGAGACATAAAGAAGAACTAACGCAATGTATAATAGGAACGGGGAATTAGGCTTGTATAATTCTGCTAAGAATAATGTATGCCGCTTAAACTCTAAACGTAAGACGAAGAACCTAGACTACTGATGCAAAATCAGTTCTGAGCGAAGGACGTACCTCTGTATACAGACCAGGCCGCTACATTACAAAATGAGTCTAACAAATCATTTAAATTCATTTTGCCATAGAAGTAAGAGGAATAGCACGAGCCTAACAAACTAATAGACTCTCTTAAAGATAGGAAGCACATTTATACCACGGAGTGGGAGATAATTAGTACAGCAAAACCGTATCGTGCGGGAGGAAATAAATGTGAGTTATGTATTGAAGATATACACCAGAGCTTTACTTAATAGAAGGCTAGAATCATACAAAAACATTCAAGAAATTTAACAAACGTTCTAGATAACTCAATATCCCACCCACAGATTGGTGAGATAGGAAGGACAGAAGTACATATCCTGAACTCCAAAAATACATGACATTTTCATAAGCATATTATTCTGTCTAACTTCTACTACCAGCAATAATGCCACAGCAACGAAAATATATGAATAACTAAAACCATTACAAGGACGATATTTGAAAGCAAGGTTATTAAAGACTCAACGACTCCAATCCGCAACGGAGCTTGCCAAACCCGTATCAATAACCTCGACCTAATTAGACAGAATTCTGACTTCGGGCAGTAACTTGTATGAAACCGGGCTCAACTATACAAGCTTACAAACACATCAGATTTCAGATGCAAAACAACCTCCCCTCGCTTCCCACTGAACTCTAAGAAGCAAACAACTAGATGTACTCAGATCGCTTATAGATCAGCTGGTGGACAGAGCTTGAATGAAGCTGCACAGACGATTATGCCTGGTTGCGTGTGCTACTGCTCATAATCTGTGCAGTGGGAATACGTGTAGGCGGTAATAAACATAAAAATTGCAAAAATAATAGAAAATAACTTTTCAGGATGAACAATTCGCCATATTTTATAATTATTGGTATTAACATCCAGAGAATCAAACAAGAAATTTGCCAGTGGTGGAATTTACAGTGTGTGTAGTAGTTATTGATGTTAAATGCTAATCGGTGTGGTTAGCCATAATTTGGAACATAACTGACATCCGCTACGGTATCCGCCAGTATAATGTATTACTCTAAACTCACATTAATAGCATATGTTACAAGTGTCACAAGGCCGCTTATGACATTATAAATAAACCAAGTGGTGGAAGCACTCCGTCGATTACGACGACGAGGGTTCCGGTTGATCCGATCAACGGAACAGCCTGCTCGTGAAATTAACGTGTAAGTGGCTGAGCACTCCACAGACACGTGTACCCTCAACGTAGTTCTCGGGGATATTCAGCGTGACACAGAGAGTGACAAGGCCGGCCCATTGAAATACAGGTACAACAGAAACAGGAAGTAAGAGTGAGAGAAAGTTGTGGTGAAAGAGTACAGCAGGGATCACCACCATCCCCTGCCGGAGCCTCGTGGAGCTTTAGGTGTTTTCGCTCAATAAACACTCACAACGCCCGGTCTGGGAATCGAAACCACGATCCTACGACCGCTAACCACTGGGCCATTGCGCATACACATAAACCAACTACTCCTATTCATAAAGAAATTTGCCTAAGAGCAATAATAGTTTATAGGAAAGCGCCTGCTGCAGAACATAGTACAAACAAATACAATCTAAAGAGTTGTGAATTTAATATTAAGTAGTTAAATTGCGTTATACGGTGGTAGGGGTTATCAAATGAGTAAATCTAATGGTGTCAACAATCAATGAAAATTTTTTTTCATTCTAGCGGCGCAACGTGCATTACTTAACTTGAGGGAAGAGAGGTACTAACTTGCCTGCACAAGGGTAAATTTACCCTCTCTAAATATAAATAGGTTTTGAGACCCTTTGCATCATACCCACCAATAACACCCAGACCACTTTACCACAGAAATAGTAGTCTTCGATACTAAATGATGGCATATATTAACTTCCAAATTAAAGCTACTTTCAAAGTATTACACTCCAAGGTCCCTTATAGGTAATCCAGGAGTTTAATCCCTTCACCAACGTATCCGAGATAAATTCCACCTCCCACACACAATAACTAAATACATAATATATTTATTAATCTATCTCTCCTTAATATAACCTCCTCATCCCTTTAATAATGCCAGATCTTTCAACTATGAACCTAAGTAGAACACAGAGAGCATAAGTACTCTACACCCCACATAAGAGATCCTGTAGCTGCCATCTCAGTAATGGCTTCATTTGCAACTTACGTTACTTTAACTTGACTTTACTTCCTACACCATGTGTTCGCTTGTTTAAATTAACTTTTCATTCTGGGTCTAATTTTCAGTCAGTTTATGGCTCTACATCCATTTATTGTCGACCCCACGAGATTTACTCATATCAGACAACACCACCCCCGTATAATATAATTTAACAAGTTGATATTAACTTCACACCCTATTAGATTGTATTTGCTTGTACTTTGTACAGCAAGAGGCGCTTTCCTATGAACTATTATTGCCCTTAAGGTATATTTTTGTATGAATAGGAGTGTAATTTTGTAGTAGGCCCCATATGGATGCACCAAAGCAAGGGTTGATATATCGACAAGGTTAGTAATATTCACAATATAAAAGAAATAATAATAATAATGATAATAATAATAATAATAATAATAATAATAATAATAATAATAATAATAATATTTCCTATGAAAAATTATTGTCTAGAAATCTTATTTAATTTTTATCCGTTAAATTTTGTATGTATGACAGGCTCAGGACCCCATGCACTCCCTTGTTTATTAAACAGATTTACTTGTAAATCTCACTTTGTGCGTACTCTTGATTTTCAATTATATGAGATAATTGCCTCCTAGAAATTTCAAAACTATAGAATACAATTCGATTATCAAATCGAAGTCTTTATTTTGTTGTGCGTGCAAAAATGAATAAAACAACTAATAGAAGATACTTTTCAGAAACGAGTACTATGGAATTCTAAATTTAATACCTACCTTAGATAAAAAAAACTTTGTTATATAGACTGTCGTTTATTTCAGATAGCATTCCTGACTTTTAGCTTCGCCAAAGTGAAATGGGTAGCAGGAAGTTCTTAATTCACTGATTTTGAAATGTTAAAAGAAAAATATGAAAAACAAAAACAAACCTATCACTGGCCAATAGGGTACTTCCTTCAAACAAAACATATGATAATTTATACTCTACGGTATTGTCTTACCAGAAAAGTTGTTTAGCTCTTAGTCAAACACACACACGCACGCAGATATATTCCAAGACTTGATTGGAAATTTATAGTGCTCCTTTATTGAGAAGATATCCTTTATTGAGAAGAGCTGGAAACGAGGTAATTTCTACTCTTCTCCTCTAGAAGCCATCTACTCGCGATACCAGAGGGCGCACACTCTCCTACCTTGATATTATAATCTCCAGGGATACAGGCATCCAGCAACAGGACTTCCGTAATGCTATGATGGATCGTAAAGTCTGGCGTGGCATAGTAAATTCCATTGTCACGGTCGAACAATGATGATGATGATCACTACTGTAATCAAATCTTAAGGCTACTTAAATCAGTCAATATCAGTTGTGGTTACTGATGCTCTTAAAACTAAATGATGTCTGTTTATATCTAAGTATTCAGGCGTATGTACGTGTGCGCACATGCGCGGATCTGACAAGGTGGGGAGAAAAGATAACGAGAGAGAAAAGACAAAGGGGAAAGAAGAATCAGATGGATGGCACAGGCAAAGAGAAATCAGAAACGCAAAAACGCATCTATCACCTAGGATTTATTGAAATGTCTTAATATATGAAATCGATTGAAAATGAAATAACCACAGGTTCTATATTTAGATATCTATGAAGAGAAAGAAAGAAGATGTGGGTTTATGATCATCGCTATTTTTATATTATAACGTACATTTGTGAATCCCGATTTAGAAATATTAACTTCGTTTTAGTGAAATTTAAAACATCGCCAAAACTTTGCAATTTTATATGGTGTTGTTCCTTTTAGAAACTATGAAGTGGGAATTCTGTATCGCTTCTGTAAATATCATTAAAATAATTTTGTAAATGTGCACAAACATTTATTGATTCAATTAAGGTGATTGTTTTCTATCATTTACTGAAAAGCAGAAGTGTTTTACACTCTACATCAACCGCATACGATGCTTCGGAGTCATTGCCACTGGAGATCTCATTGCTTAAATAGAGTTTCCTCTCAAATTTTGAAGGACCTATGAAAAATAATCTATTATTTAAAACTGTCGCATCAACACTTCATACCTAACTTTCTAATATTCTGTCTTTCCTCTTCAACATGTGTATTGTTATTCACGTTAAAATTCTATGAATGTTTTCGAGAGCGAAAGAGGGACATAGAAAGAGTTGAAGAAAAAGATATTTAGATTTCCTTTCAACACAATTAGCTCAACAATTATTGAGATCGTACTATAATATCGGAAACCAAAATCCTCAACACCAATAACCGCTGTTGAAACAAACAGAAAGGCAATAAAATTATCTACTTCTCGGACTCAATGTCATTTCACCAAATTATGTGGCGCACATACTTTTTACACACTAACTTTGTACAATAATTACTATAAGCGACATTCCAATTTAAATCACTCGTTGACATGGAATATAAAATAAGCGGAAAATCCAACTGAAACACTGGATACGACTCGAGTTATAACTAACATTTCTCTCACGGATTCTTGGTTCGGATGGCTGTCACTTTTAAGTTCCGTGCTCGTCACTTCATATCTATTGTCGAACAAACTTCTTCAATGCATTTTCCTCGTTATCTTCAGAGTGTCTGATGATTATTCTGGTGCGATATTCATCTTTCATGTAGCATTCTCAGAAGTAGATACAGCTGAAATTATGCTTCTTTTTTTTCTAGGTGGGTCCCCTTGAAATCGTATATTTTCTCTAGTATAAAATACCTAAGAGGCACAAGCAACTGTACTTAGATAATTATTAAATTATCTCTAAATATGCCCTTTATAATAAATAAATCATCATGATTGGTAATATTAATGGATTACTAATTTATCATTCGATTCCTCACTTTGTATATAATCAAGTACCACAAAAATGAAATCTTGTGTTCACTTCTCCGAAAAGATTTCTGTTTTTGCGCTGTATTTATATATTTTGGATGTTTCCTTCGATATAACCCTTCATTGAATAATAACTTTATATCAGCCATTATTATTACATTTATGGAGAATTTCCTATCGTAATACAGTTTTCCTTTGTTAAAAAGTAAATTTACCCAAGATAAAATGTAAGTTATATGGAGTAAGTGAACAAAAGTAGTATGAAAGCTGCATAAATATTAATTATATGAAAACCAATGTTTCAATGAGAAATATTGATAGGTTTCGAAGTGATTGATTAGATAATGAGCAATATTTTAAAATCACCCAACTCCAGAAGTCGTTTTAGTTGACCTTCAACAGCGCTTGTATTCATCCACTTGTTTACACGGAATATCTTGACAACTCCTGTGTTAGTAAGGATTCCCAATTCTATCTGCCCCATAGTTCAACACGTTATGATTTGCACACACACACACAGACTTTCATTGCCGTATTCATTTCCCACTCCTTTATGCAACCTTCTGCTCCCCTATCGGTTTGAGACATGAATCTAAATTAATATTTCGCAGCGTAAAAGAAAGAAAGAAAAACACAGTAAAAAATGCGATTAGTATCTCATCATTCCACTGCGTAACAATTATTAATTGCTTCATTAGTTAATGATGTAACATATGCCAATGAGAATATGCAATAAATTACACGGATAACTGTTTGCTGTAAAACTCGCAAGTTCATTTGCTACTCTAAAATTATACACACTGACCATTGACAATATAAATACTTTCATCGTTATTCCTATGATATATGGTATTACAATTTCAGCTGAGTAAAACCTCCAATATGATTATAATAGATATTGTCTTACTATTCCACTGTCTCTCAACAAATGTTGAACGCAATTTTGTACCCAAGTCTTTTAAACAGAGTTTGTGCAAATATATTTTCTAAGATGGAAGACAAGAAGAGTGATATTAATTTTACATATTGCACGAATTTTAAGTAAGTCGGACACAATTGTTGCATTTTTTTCAGAATCAGCTTTAATGTACTTCATTAATTCTGTTTTGAAAATATTTTGTTTTGAATATAAGCCGATTATCTTCAGTTTTAAGAAATACTTTAAAAGGATTTATATTTAGAATATAGATAAAACTTCTGTGCTAAGTTATTCGAGAGTAACAGTGAGATGTAAGACATTTTGTTGATTCGATATACCCAACACGAAATAGGTACTTGAAGTGAGAGCAAATAATAATTAAAAGTATTTGGTTACTTTAAACTGCTGACGTTGAAAAGCTATCGTAATATTCAAACAGAAGCCTAAATCCCCGTCGCATCACCATCACGTCCCAGTCCTACAGCCCTTTACATGATTTCTCTGCTTACCGTTAGCGATTCCATCAATATAATATTAAAACCATGGATCTTTTCGGTTTGAACGGCAGTTTTTAACATAATTTCTAGGTAACTAAAAATTTTAAACTTCGTATACTGGTAGAATGTGTTTATAAAACATCTTTTTCTCTTGGCTTTATTGAGAAAATTCTATAGTTTGTAAGATATTTGTTGTTTTTTTTTTCTTCAATTTCTGCAATTTCAACCAATCAGTGACGTCTATTAAGTTAAAAAGCATTCCGTGCCGTATGAATATGTCCCTCGTTTAAGAAACAGATTGGGTTTATTTACATTTGGGAAGAAAAACAGATACTCTTCCCCCACCCCTAACCCTAACCCTAAACCTAGCCCTAAAAGAGATTGAAATGCAATAGATCGATTCTAGGGTCATAATTATGGGTAACAATTTCATATGACGCCGCTAGAAAAAACTGCCGTTCAAACCAAAAAGATCCAAAACCATAACTAGTCAAGCCTTAACTAAAACACAATAACTCACTTGTATTGCACCCGATGATAATATTACCAATGACTGTTTGCCTATTGAGTTATACTAAACTACTTTAATGAGATATAAGTTTCCACACTTGTAATGTTCACAATGATTATATTATGTAAGGATTTTTGGGAAGCAAATATTTTCGCTCGGTAAACGGTAGAAAGTATGTCTTCTTTATGCATCTAACCCTCCAACGCGGAGTACAGGCCACTTATAATTGAATTCCATGTCGCATAATTTTTGGCTTCTGTACTTATACTCTGCCATGAATGTCCTTCTTTCTCTAGTTCCATTTGTGTTGATCTCCTCCACGAGTTCTTAGGCCTACCTCTCCTTCTATATCCAACCGGTTTCCACTTTAAAGCACTTTTCGCTACATTTGGTGTCATTTCTAATTGTGCTACCAATCCACTTCCACTTTTTCTTAAATATTTGTTCCCTAATCGAAACTTCATTTGTTCTTTGCCATAGCTCCATATTACTTATGTGTTTGGGCCATCTAATTTTAAGTATACTACGCAAGCATCTGTTGGTGAATGACTGTATTTACTTATTTGACTTAACTTAAATAAATTTCAAGAATATCAATTAGTGATTAATACAATTTTCTCAATTACCAAAACGTTTAAATACATATAAAAAAGAGTAACAATTAAAAAGGAATACTAGCAACTTAAAGTTAATAATTGTTTAAGCATTTCCCATTTGTTACAAATGTAGATTGAATAGACTGGGCTTTCATCGCTACTGCTCTAAACACAGAAGGACTGGAGAAGCATATCCGCATATCATCTGAACCCAGATTTCGGAATGATTAAGAGAGGAACTAAAACTGCATGCTATTGCGTTTTTTTCACGTTGATTACCAAGATAATACTATGTTGTATACAACATCTATCAAGAGAGATGTACCACATTTTCTCTACTTTTCCCTATTTGTCTTTGATGACGGAATATCCCATACTCAGCGATATCCCAGAAACAGGTGTAAAACTTTGAATTTTGTCCAATAATGATAATGTATGTCACTTGAGATGTCTGCATTGCCTTAACGTTATATGTATCTTTCTGTCGAAGAGCGTAGGCTAGAAACGTAAAGGACTTGTTCTATTTCTATTCCTGAGCGGCATACTTATACATTTGTTTGTTTGTACTCCACCTGCCTTCGTCTTTTGTTTATTTTCGGAAACCATCCCGTTATATATATATATATATATATATATATATATATATAAGGGTAAAGACCCCCTTCGGTCATGAATGACCATGGGATTGCACCTAGAAAGTTACCCCCCTAGACACAAGTCCGGGCAAGGTTGTTTATGGAAGGCCAGCAGTCATCCATGCATACCAGCCTCCCCTCTCCACCCCACCAGTGCTATCCAAGGGAAAGGCAAGGGCCGATACAGCTTGGCACCCGTGACGTCGCAACTCATTTCTACAGCTGAGTGAACTGGAGCAACGTGAAATAAAGTGCCTTGCTCGAGAACACAACAAGCAGCTCGGTCCGGGATTCGAGCTCACAACCTCACGATCGTAAGCTCGACGCTCTAACCACTGAGCCATGCGCCTTCACTAAATATATATATATATATATAATAGAAATATTAAAATAACTAAGTCTCTCTAAAAGAGAACAGCGGCAGCATTCCCGGAAAATAATAGTTATCGCCATACTAATATGGCATTCTTATAAAAATAAGAAAAAAGCTGTCCGCTTATTAGCTCCATGAGGCCATCGCCTTAAGTTAGCTATTTGATACACAAACTGTATCCATATAACCTTCGAACAAGGGAGGTCAGTCGCTCCACACTACTTGACCGGCAGCTACAGACGCGTTTCGGAGTATTGCCCCTTTTTTTTGCCCCTTTTTTTTTTGAAAAGGGGCAATACTCCGAAACGCGTCTGTAGCTGCCGGTGAAGTAGTGTGGAGCGACTGACCTCCCTTGTTCGAAGGTTATATGGATACAGTTTGTGTATCAAATAGCTAACTTAAGGCGATGGCCTCATGGAGCTAATAAGCGGACAGCTTTTTTCTTATTTTCATAAGAATGCCATATTAGTATGGCGATAACTATTATATATATATATATATATATATATATATATATATATATATATATATATATACGTATATTTAGACATGCATATGTATATATGAATGCATGCAGATATTTATGTATGTATATGGGAAGTTTAACCCATCCACGTTTAGCGGAACCTGTTCTCTTGCATGAATATGGCCTTTGTTCTGAGCATACTGTGCTTCGTAACCATCAGTTGTCTCGAAGAGCCGGTGGAGTGATACTGGCTGGTATAAAGTCGCGACTGAAACTGGTTGAGCAGTGTAGTTTTCGAATAAACTAACAAGAGAATAATTCACTAAAGAGAGGATATTAAAGATTTAACGGGAAAGTAAAGACAAACGAATGAAACGAGGCATGTTATAAATAGTAATGAAATATACAGTATACATAAATAATTTCCGCGAAAGGTCCGAGAAGTTGTTTCGTCAAGAATTTCGTAATAAAAACTGCCAGAGAAATTATACGCTACTACAAATTTGATGTTATTGCTGAAAATATATTACAGTCATTCTTGTAGCCTAGACAACGAGATGGGTATTGCTTATAATATACGATAATTTTGTTGATGATAATGTCGATGCAGCTAAAGGCACTATTAGACATATTTACAAATTTATCTTCAATATTGCTATGCTATTCGTGCAGAATTCCCTTAATCCATTTTCCATCTATGATATCAGTAGAATTGAGAAATCTATTCGTTCTTAAAGACATGTATTTGGAGCGTGCATATTCGCATTCATACATAAGGGAATCTCATATAGAGAAAAACCTATGGGATCACTACAAACACGGCAGATTTACCTATTTCTCTGCCATTAAAGGAATAGAGGAACACTTAATCTATTGTGGAGGCACATGGCCTAGTGGTTAGAGCAGCTGACTGGCGGTCGAGGGATCGCAGGTTCGAATCTCAGACCGGGCGATGTGTGTGTTTATGAGCGAAAACACCTAAACTCCACGCGGCTCTGGCAGAAGGTAATGGCGAACTTCTGCTGACTCTTTCGCCACAACTTTCTTTGCATCTAGCAGCTCACGTGCGACGGACCGGCGTCCCGTCCAGTTGGGGAACCTATACGCCAAAATACCGGAAAACCGGCACTTATGAGCCAGGCATGGCTCGAGAAGGAACAAACAAACAAACAAAGCAACTTAATCTATTCACAACCCGTATTAGCGTCTAATCAGGGGTATGTAGATCATTTGACTAGTCCCAGACAAATAGCCAATCTATTAAACAAATTTCTTAAACAAATTTCTTAGCTCCAGGAAATAAGTGCTTTTAATTTGCATATGTATATATGTAAAGTTGTGTATGTGCATATATTTATATGTATCGCTTATTGTTCATATATTCGAAATAGAAGCATATTCCAAGTAATATTGTTCTTAAGAACTTAAAAGCTATAGTCGGTCATGGAGTGACTATTGGTTTCGCACCTATAAAACGCTTATCAGTATAGGCAACTCGTCAGACTCAAAGGGCTGAAAGCGCATAATTTCTCTAGAGCTGGAGAAGGAAATATGTAACGATCAGTTGGTTTTGGAGACAAACAATAATTATCCGTACTACAAGCGGCACGTGATTAGCGGGGATGGGTTATCTCGCATTTACCCTCTCTTGCCATGGTGATATATGAAGGAGCTGTAGCGAAACTATTTAACGAATGGGAAATTCCAAGTCTGAAGGGTATCTTTTTCTGATTCTTAAACGACGGACATATTCATACGACACAGAATGTTTTTTTATCTCAATAGACGTCACTGATTGGTTGAAATTGCAGAAATTGAAGGAAAAAAACAACAAATATCATACAAACTATAGAATTTTCTCAATAAAGCCAAGAGAAAAAGATGTTTTATAAACCAATTCTACCAGTATACGAAGTTTAAAATTTTTTAGTTACCTAGAAATTATGTTAAAAACTGCGGTTCAAATCGAAAAGATCCAGATATTTTTCCAACTGTTCATGATCATGTATAGTATATAATGACTGGTATTATTAGTATTTATATTCTCGATCTGAAGGGATATAAGAAAAAATCCTTTTCCACCGTTATGTAAGTCTTAAAATATTAAAAATCAGTTACTTTCTCTCATTTACATTAAAACCAAAAAAGCAGGCGAAACAGTTATCGCAAAGAGCTTCCTTACATATCGAAATTGATGTCGATTAATCTAATATCATAGAAGTTTAAAAAGAAAACAAGAAAAAAACAGGAAGAGCAATTTCTCATTTCACTAAAGCATGTCTGAAAGTGTTTGAAGAGAATGAAGGGGAAAATTCAATCGACTGAAGAATTGGAAAGATAATTAGAATATTAATACTTAAAGTTTTACATCAAACACAAATTCGTGTTTGAAATTAGATTATTATGAGAAATAACTACTAAGTGGAAACTTCTGTAAATACCACTGATATATGTTGCAAGCCTACGGTAATAATAAACTGATTACGTATAATTATAGGCGCAGGAGTGGCTGTGTGGTAAGTAGCTTGCTAACCAACCACATGGTTCCGGGTTCAGTCCCACTGCGTGGCATCTTGGGCAAGTGTTTTCTGCTATAGCCCCGGGCCGACCAATGCCTTGTGAGTGGATTTGGTTGACGGAAACTGAAAGAAGCCTGTCGTATATATGTATATATATATAAGTGTGTGTGTATATGTTTGTGTGTCTGTGTTTGTCCCCCTAGCATTGCTTGACAACCGATGCTGGTGTGTTTACATCCCCGTCACTTAGCGTTTCGACAAAAGAGACCGATAGAATAAGTACTGGGCTTACAAAGAATAAGTCCCGGAGTCGATTTGCTCGACTAAAGGCGGTGCTCCAGCATGGCCGCAGTCAAATGACTGAAACAAGTAAAGAGTAAGAGTAAAGAGAAAGAGAGTTATCCATTTTATATAAAATAAAATTGTATTATATTTTTCAAGCATATGTTGCTACAAAACCATGTGATATCTAAAAAAAACTTACGCAATTTAATCATCTTCTTATTCAGTATACGATGGTGATATTGTTGCAAAACTATATGTATATGTTGTGTAGACGCCCCCCAGACGATGACGTAGGCTAGCCCAATACGTACATATAGAGGGAGAAGTTTAGACGTCAGGGTTGAGTAGCGCTAAGAGAAGTAGAAGAGAGTGAAGCAGTAGAGGCATTATTCTCATATGAAGGTGGTGAGCTGGCAGAAACGTTAGCACGCCGGGCGAAATGCGTAGCCGTATTTCGTCTGCCGTTACGTTCTGAGTTCAAATTCCGTCGAGGTCGACTTTGCCTTTCATCCTTTCGGCGTCGATAAATTAAGCACCAGGTATGCACAGGGGTCGATGTAATCGACTTAATCCGTTTGTCTGTCCTTTTTTGTCCCCTCTGTGTTTACCCCCTTGTGGGTAGTAAAGAAATAGGTATTTTGTCTGCCGTTACTTTCTGAATTGAAATTCCGCCGATGTCGACTTTGCCTTTCATCCTTTCAGGGTCGATAAATTAAGTACCAGATACGCACTGGGGTCGATGTAATCGACTTAATCCGTTTATTTGTCCTTGTTTGTCCCCTCTATGTTTAGCCCCTTGTGGGCAATAAAGAAATAAGCATATTATTCTCATACTTCCCTCTTGCTCTCTCACTTTCTTTCTCTCTCATTTTACGTGTGAGTAGTGATTTGCGCGTCTGTAGGTTACTTTCTGTAAAAGTTGTCTAAATACGTGGGGATTTGAGGGATAAGCCAAATCAAATTTAACTGATCTGCAAGCTTACTAAACACTCAGTGTTTAGTTTGGCTGATGGAGATCGTATCACAAACAGAATATTGACATATGAATGAAAAGTGTGGTGAAGCTGCCACTGAAATTGCCTATGATGCGGAGTGATCGGTTGTTTACTTCAATGAGATGCTGGGTGATGGAAGTGCAGTGTCCTGTGTCACTGCAGAGAAGGAAGAATAGAAGAGCTCCGGCTGGAGAAACGTAAGCAGAGAGCATTGTCTGAATATATCTTTCCTGGTGTTTAAAAACGTCCCTGAGTCGAGTGAGAGCTTATTTCCTTAACCCTGGTGGCATTGTTGCTGCCGTTAGGCAGTTATCGCATACCCTACATCCTGCTTCTGCTTGTGGTTTATGGGTGCTTAATTCAATTTCCTTAATGTTGCTCATTATTGCGTACGATATATAAGGACTGCCCAGTGTGGAGGGTGATGCAAATGTGAGGGGGTTGTGTATGAGGCTGAGGTGGCAGCCACCAGTGACGGGCAAATTAACAGCTTAAGCAGCAATAGTACATCCGACACCAAGGCGGCGAGTTGGCAGAAACGTTAGCACGCTGGGCGAAATGCTTAGAGGTATTACGTCTGCCGTTACGTTCTGAGTTCGAATTACACCGAGGTCGACTTTGCCTTTCATTCTTTAAGGGTCGATTAAATAAATACCAGTTACGCACTGGGGTCGATGTAATCTACTTAATCCCTTTGTCTGTCCTTGTTTGTACCCTCTGTGTTTAGCTCCCTGTGGGCAATAAAGAAATATACATCCGACGCCAACAATGACAGTAGCGGCGGCAATGAGCAGAGCCACAGCATAAGCGGCAACAAAGCATCCACCGACAACAGTGGTGACGGCGGTGTTGACAGCAACGCTTCAAACAGCAGAGGTGGCAATACAAACAGTTACAGCGGCAGCAACGGCAGTAAATTTGCGGTCAGAAATGGCCGCTACGCCAGCAACATCAGAACCACTTGACACACGTCCTGGAATATCAGTAGGGGTAGAAACACCACCAGCAACAACAAAGTCTTCAGGCCCGGAGTTAACGAAACAAACATCGGTGGTAGCACAACCAATACACAAACACGACACTATGTCGGTTCAACCGTAAAGCATTTTAAGGAACACATGCACAATGACAAGTACACTTTTAGGATAGCGGAAAGGCGAAATATCACGTCGCTGACAAGATATACATGCCGATTAAAAGTGGAAGGAACCTCATACATAAATGAATGGAAGCTTCTTGATCAACCAGGTGCTTGTATAAAAGAGAGCAAATGATGTAATCGTTGCTTGGTTGAGAGGGAAATAATTCTGTTTACAAATTCGGTCGATCTGGAGACCTTTTTACATTCCAGGAAGGAACTATTTACTTAATACCCCTTCAGACCTAAACCTAACTTACCCTTAGGAACCCTAACCCTAAAACAAATTCAAATGCAATAGATCGATATTAGGGTCATAATTATGGTTGACAATTTCATATGACACCGCTTGAAAAAACTGCCGTTCAAACCGTAAAGATCCAAATATCTCTATATACGTTGTATATATGTCCCTGCCAAATTTAATGTGTATATCATTATTTTTAGTTTAATTTCAAAGAAGTAAAGCAAATCTTTATTTTGCAGTTTTCCGCCGTTGTTAATCTGAATAGAATATAAGTAGTTTTTACTAAAATACCCATATTTTGCATAACAGCAAACTAATATAACACTTGGATTGAATGGCATATAATATTTACTTTGGAATCTACATAGAAATGCCCTGGTGTAAATATATTTTGTTATGTTTTAAATGAGCTGAAATATCGAAATGAGTAACTCTCTGGAATTCAATTTGGTCTTTCTAAAGCCTGGCGCCTTACTTTAAAGAATATCTGACGATGGAATAAGTACCCATTATATAATGTGTTTGGACAAGCGTTTGTATAGTCTAAAGCATTGTCGTCTTTTTCCCAGCAGAACAAACTATTTCAATAATGTTTGGTTTGTTAGTTTGTTTTGTTGAAGAAAAATATTACTAGGCACTTGAAGCAAATATATTGCACTTAAGCTGCCTATTCACTTAAACAGTAATAATAATAATAATAATAATAATAATAATAATAATAATGATAGTAATAATAATAATAGTAATAATAATAATAATAATAATAATAATAATAATAATAATAATAATAATAATAACAATAATAATAATAAAAATAATAGCACGAAAATTATATAATAAAAAATAATAATAACAATATATCATATGTAGTAGTAGTAGTAGTAGTAGTAGTTGTTGTTGTTGTAGTAGTAGTAGCAGTATTAGTAGTAATTGCTGTAGTAGTAGTAGTAGTAGTTGGTGTTGTTGTAGTAGTAGCGTATAACGTTTAATAAAAATATAATTTCATTATCATTCACCCCTTCATTTAATCGTTTTCCAAGAATTCATCAATCTATATTTAATTTCCGACTAAAAATACCCATTAGCATTTCAATTAAAAATAAACTTAATAACATAAAAATTATTGATCTAAGTTTCTGCTTGGGAAAACATTTACAAAATTTTCTATATACATACATACCAAATTACATATACATATATATATATATATATATATATATATATATAATATATATTATATATATATATATATATATATATATATATATATATATATATATATATATATATATATATACATACATACATATATATATATATATATATATATATATATATATATATAGTCGTATATGCTTCTCCTTTCAGTAGATGAGTAAACACATTAATTTTTGCAAATTCCTTAATTAACCAATTTGACCCCATTAAAATATTTTGGAAGGGACATTCTTATATGTTTCATGTTTAAGATTTAAGAAACAATGAAAGCAACGTGATTTAGTGCTTTTATTGATGAGGTATTTTTGGCAAGTTATTTATTGAAGTTAATATATCTCACCATTATTAAGTAGTGCACATGTGGTAAGATACAGTGATATTTACTTCATGTAATCGTTGCTTACAAACAGGTTTCTACGAGTAGTTGACGTAGAGATTTCTACCTCAGTGAATATTACAAAATCTGATATGCCATATCATTCTACTGACGTTGTGCTTTCGTTGAACACACACATAAACATGGAATGTTTTATGTTTTTACGAACTCCACAAACTGTCGGTATGGCTATATATACTTTGTTCTTTGCACCCTTTTAAAGCCTAGTCAGGCTCAAAGGCCCGGTTTCCCGGTTTCTATGGCGTATGTGGTCCCCATCGCAGTGTTACTCATTTTTGCCAGCTGAGTGGACTGGAGAAACGTGAAATGAAATGTTTCGCTCAAGAACACAACGCGTCGCCCGGTCCAGGAATCGAAGCCACAATCTTACAATCATGATGCTGACACCCTACCCACTAAGCCACGCGCCTCCACATGGCTATATATACACGCACATAAACTGAACTCAACTGGATTTTATAGAAGAGCGTTCATTCTGATTGATGTATTAGACAAAGCAAACAATAATATGAACCCTGGAGATTAGGACTTATTATAATGATATAATGAAATGAAAGTTAATGGGCTTATAAAAGAAAATTTCGGTTTCAAATTTTGGCAGCAATTTCGGAGAAGCGGCTAGTTCATTACATCAACCCCAGAGTTCATCAACCCCGAAAGATGAAAAGCGAAGACAACGACGACAGAATTTGAACTCAGAACGGAAAGACGGACGAAATGCAGCTAAGCATTTTCTTCGGCGACCTAACAGTTATTCCAGCACGCCACCCTATTTATAAAAATAAATATCCTTTTCTACTTTACGCACAAGGCTCGAATTTTTGGTGGAGGAAAACAGTCGATTAGATCGACCCAAGTAATTAAAGCCGACCTCGGTGGAATTGGAACACAGAACATAAAGACAGACGAAATACCTATTTCTTTACTACCCACAAAGAGCTAAACACAGAGAGGACAGACAAACAGATTAAGTCGATTATATCGACTCCAGTGCGTAACTGGTACTTATTTAATCGACCCCGAAAAGATGAAAGGCAAAGTCGACCTCGGCGGAATTTGACCTCAGAGCGTAACGGCAGACAAAATACCTATTTCTTTACTACCTACAAGGGGCTAAACACAGAGAGGACAAACAAGGACAGACAAAATGATGAAGTCGATTATATCGACCCCAGTGCGTAACTGGTACTTATTTAATCGACCCCGAAAGAATGAAAGGCAAAGGCGACCTCGGCGGAATTTGAACTCAGAACGTAACGGCAGACGAAATACTTATTTCTTTACTACCCACAAGGACCTAAACACAGAGAGGACAAACAAGGACAGACTAAATGACAAAGTCGATTACATTGACTCCAGTGCGTAACTGGTACTTATTTAATCGACCCCGAAAGAATGAAAGGCAAAGTCGACATCGGCGGAATTTGAACTCAGAACGAAGCGTCAGACGAAATACCGCTAAGCATTTCGCCCTGCCAGCTCGCTGTATTTATCAAAAATTATATTAAAAAAAAAAAAAGTAACAGTGTCTCTAAAATATACCCCTTGATAATTACTAAAAATTGCAATTCCTTCAATAAGGAGTGAAATGCCGCAGTAAGCACTCTGCAAATTTTAGGTTGGGAGAATCGAGAACCGGAACAATCTAGTACAGATACGCGAAGAATCAGACGCCACACATTTGGAACTGGTGAAAAATATTTCTTACAACAAAATAAACAGACTCATTTCACACAAGCTGAAAATTAATTAACTGGCATGAGGTGTGTTTAATTTCAACAATAATTCTATACTGAAGCCAATCCTCTTGATAAATATTATATTATTTTGATACATTAGAAATTAAATATTGCAGCCAAACAAAAGTTGAATGATAAGCGTAGAAATTAAAAAAAAAAAATTAATAATAATAATATTACTTTCCATCGATCATGATTGCGAAGCCGTCATGATGACGACGACAACGGCGATGAGGATGATGATGATGATGATGTTGATGACGACGACGACGACGACGATGATGATGATGATGATGATGATAGTGAAGAGTATTGTGATGATGATGATGATAGTGAAGAGTATTGTGATGATGATGATGATGATGATGATGATGATGTTCGCGACGACGACGACGACGATGATGATGATAATAATAGTGGAGAGGATGGTGGTGGTGATAATGAAGAGGAGAAGGAGGAGGATGGTGGCGAGGAAGATGACAATAGCAAAGACGATTACCACGTGTGTGGGGATATGAAGTTCGTTAAGTGGCACTTCGCCCGAGGCTTTAACGCTGGGGACATCCATGAAGAACTGTTAGTGAGGGTGGCGAAATGTAAGATTATTTAAACTATCTTCTCCGAGACCCTGCGGCGCAAGTTGACAAAAATTGAGAGCTTGATAGAAGAAGGTTTGCTCTTCCTTCCGTAGAAGAAAAAATTCAAGTCGGACCATGTTAAGACCAAAAATTATTTACACCAAAAAGGTGATTTTTTTTCTATGAAAATCCCTTATTTTTTACGAATTTTTAATTGCTGTGTCACCATTTTTCGGTGTATTTCAACCAGAAGAATATTCACTTAAAGAGAATAACACGCTACATAATGCAAAGTTTTTACTTTTCAAAAAATCCAATTCTAGAGGGACGAAACAAACCCGAGCACCGCCGGGCGATACTGTTAGTTATTAGATAGAATTGCATACTTATATATATACACACACCTCAGTACACACGCGTACACACGCGTACAGATGCAATATTAGATTAAAATAGTCGTCTATGTTTGATATTTAATACAAATAAATTGTCGACGGCTAAATTTTCTGCGATATTAGTCTGTTGATAATACCATTAATGGTCGTGTTATTTTAATAAGATATATATATCGGAAGGAAACGAAGACATCAGAAACATTTCTACTACCCTGGGCGCTACCGATAACCTACATTCATAGGCAGCTACATCTTGAAAAGAAGGAATTTAGCGCCCGCGTTTATACAGGAAAACAGGCAATAAACATTCACTACTTATGAGAAAAGCCCCCTGGTTGAATTTTGTTTTTGTTTGTTTGTTCCTTCTCGAGCCATGCCTGGCTCATAAGGGCCAGTTTCCCGGTTTCTTGGTGTATAGGTTCCCCACCTGGACGGGACGCCGGTCCATCGCAGGTGAGCTGCAAGATGCAGGAGGAAAGTGTGAGAGAAAGTTGTGGCGAAAGAGTCAGCAGAAGTTTCGCCATTACCTTCTTGCGGAGCCGCGTGGAGCTTTGGTGTTTCGCTCATAAACACACACATCGCTCGGTCTGAGATTCAAACCCGCGAATCCGCTGCTCTAACCAGTAGGCCATGTGCTTCCACCCCTGGTTGAATAATCAACAACGTTATGGACAACGTCAAGCGAGGCAGGACTGGTTGTGTCATTCTCACTCTTCACTGCAGGGGTGATTTTAGCTTCTCCACCTCCGTTTTTCATTGTATTTTTAAATACAGTCCATCCACAAAGCATATCTCGGACGAACACTGTAGTAAATTTGCTCCTGAATGATGCATTTTTATTAAGGAACGACTCTTGTACTTCAATGGTAGAGTATTTATCGAAACAGGAGGGAAAACATCACAAATTGATCACGGCTAGAATGAGACCCAAGTGGCAGATAGTTTACCGCAAGGCATCTATTAAATGTACTAATAAACCTGCGACAGAAGTTGCAATGCTCTTATTCATAGTAAGTACTATTGTAATAGATAGTGTGGTAACAGAGAATCTGTAAATATTGGTTTCATATTTTTGCACAAGGCCAGCACGTTCCGGGAGGGGTAGTTGATTACGTTGGCCCCCAGTGCAAAAGTGGTACTTATTTTATCGACACCGTAATGATGAATGTCAAAGTCGAGCGTCGAGCTCTGT
>NC_043003.1:115515239-115535239 GCF_006345805.1 Octopus sinensis
TAAATACAATTTGTTTTTTGCTAAATGGTTAAGTAACCATTTGTGGAAGAGGGTTCCTATCTTGCAGCATACTGACTTAAACCTTCGTATTTGACTTAATGTTTTTTTTTTTATAACCCAGGCTTCTTTGTCTGCTCTTTCCCTCATATATCATTGTTACAGGCCTTTTTCAATCTCCATCAGGGTTATTTTTAGGCGGGACCTTTCGCTACTTTGGGGATGTTTGTTGAGGCCATCTTCCTCTCTCTTGGAATCTTGTTCCTATTTGTTGTAGCCTTGTGCTCTGGAACATATTTCTGGCATATGCTTTCCACAACAGACATGAAATATTCTAGTTTCATGTCAATGACTGGTGTGGAGACTGGTTCGGAACACGAATATTAGCACATGGTTAAAAAGCGCACGAACTTTTATCTAAAGTTATATGCACACTTGGTAAAAATATCTATGAATTTATGACCGACATTTGAATTATTTTGAATATTTCGGAGAAATCTCCAAACATATTTTCCTCGATTTATTAAGGACTCAGTAAATATAAATTCGTTAGCGGTCCCGAAATAGTGATAGATATATCCCAGCGTAAGTTATAAAATTATACATCTGTTGGCAAAGTGAAATATAGTTGCTTATAGTATGTCTCTGACGGTTTGCCATTCCCTTGCAAAAAAAAAAACATTCCTATATTATTTTCGTGTTTCAGTACTTATAATGGATGCTTAATATTAATTTCATATTTCTAAAATGTTTGTCGGGCAAAGATCAGACTTCAATAAGATGTGTATCTTACAAAATACTTTCTTTAGTTTCATACTATTTTTAGACAACATAATAGTGAAACTGTTTCCTACATTGTTTATTGGCACATATTTGATGTCTCAATTAAGAAGTGCCAATATTCATGATCTCACACAATATTTACTATAGATGAGAATGTGAAATGTTATTCAATGTTCTCATTACTTTTCGTATTGGATGGCCCTGCCAATCCTACTTGAATGCCAGGATACATGACATTTCTGTTATATCTTTCAACTGTAAACTCAAAAATTCATACCGGTCAGTCACAGGTGAGCTGCAAGATGCAGGAGGAAAGAGTGAGAGAAAGTGGTGGCGAAAAAGTCAGCAGAAGTTCGCCATTACCTTCTGCCGGAGCCGCGTGGAGCTTAGTGTTTTGCTCATAAACACACACATCACTCGGTCTGAGATTCGAACCCGCGATCCCTCGACCGCGAGTCCGCTACTCTAACTCTTTTTTTTAAGGTTCATTACTGAATTCTGTTACTATTTATATAATTTCATTAATTTTAGACATATATGCAAGAGATTGTGATAATATGGTACTAAATCTAATTGTATATTTTTTCATACAACTTTGATTTTTGCAGAAAGGACGAAAAAATATTGTTTACTAATTGTTCGTTCTGACACAAACAACTATTAGCATTGTATTAAGTTCCAAACTTAGAGGGCCATCAACTGCAAAGGGGGTTGTACTTACGCTTTTCACTTTATAGAAATTAGCATTGTGTTATCTGATAGAGTACTACTTTTGGATACAAAGGGTAAGAGAATAACAAAGAAAGGGAAATGGTTTTATTACAGACAATAAATTAAGCAAATATAAACATTTGTCACGGAGCCATAAAAGAAGCCTTGCTTCAGTTTTGCTTATTATGGTTCCTACTCAAAAGGAAGAGACTCCACCATTGTCGGTGTCCAGTTTAATCGGAGGAGAATAAGAAGACCCGAATATCTCATCCTGCGCACATCTACCCTTCGCTTCTTTCTTCACATTCCAACTGCTGTAAGCTTCCTTTATGCCGACTGGGCAGGGAACACCTTTACAGTTAGCCTCGAAAGGGAAAAGCCCTAACTGCCATCCCTTTTCCCTGTAGTCCTACAGAAGGACCTCGTATTTGGCAAGCTTTATTTGGTGGGTCTCGTCACATCTTTCTTCCTACGAGATTGTAACCTCAATAAAGATAATTGAATTCCTCCACTTCGGACGACTGGGTGATTTGTAGCTGCGCAGTTCCCATACATAGGTTTTTTGAAGTGCAGCTTGGGCGAACGCCTGGCGACCTTTTGAGGTATTAAACATCGCCTCTACGTTTCCCACATATTTCAACGAATACCAGGCATCAACAAAATCTGATCACCTGATACTCACTGAATCTTGGGTTTCGTTGATAGTCAAGGATAGTCAAGGTTTGCCTGTATTATGTAAATTGAAGGATATTTTTACGTATATACTTATCGAGGTTTATACCATATTATATTTTAGTACTCCATGGTAACTAAAGCCTCTGATTAAATCCTTAACAACATAACAACATAATAAAAATATGCCCGCATGTTACTTCACACAAACACATTCTTGCTCGCACACACGCATACACTTGTGTGTTTAATACACACAGACACACACAGACACACACAAACACACACACACACACACACATATATATATATATATATTGACTTAGTGATTGATAGATACATAGATACATAGAAAGAAAAATAGCTAGACAGATAAATAGATAGACAAGCATACACGTATTTGTATTTACGTATATTTACACGTGTATGTATATGTGTGTGTGAGTTTACATGTGCATATGTATATATGTATATATATATATACATGCATATATATATATATATATACACACAAACACACACACACACACATATATATATATATATATATATATATATACATATATATATATATATTTGCACACTCGCACATATAGATAGATACCTAGCCACCTACTTAGATATATATAGAGAGAGAGGGAGAGAGAGAGGGAGAGAATACACAAACACACATCACCCATACAAAGATATGTGTAGACACTAATACACGCACATGTGTGTAGTATGCTTGTATCAGTTGTAGTTTTGAATTTTCTAAAGGAATTTTCGGAGATATTTGTTTAGTTTCCACGACAGAAATATCATACTTCCTGTTGTGCATTCGTAATGCGGATTGTGCTTTATACAACAATGATATTTATTAGTTGAATTTAATAACAAAATTCAATTTGCTTCCGTACAATTAATCTGTAAACTCGGTCTCTCACGTAGTTGGCATATTAATCACCTCGGAGTCAATATATTAAACAAAAGAACATCGTAAATATAATGGCAAAGAGTAAGGTAATTTATTATGAATTAAGATATGCAGCGTAACATCCACGTAGAATGTCTATATATGTAAAAGTAAAATAAATTTTTAAAAATAATAATCCATAATAAAACAAAAGTATTTTTTCGATAATAATATTAAAATTTGAAAAATAACACTTTCATTGTTCACTTAAAGTAGCCACGCGTAGGATATAAAAATGTCATTTCAATGCGCTTTCAAAATGTGTGCGCATAAATGTTTAGAGAGAAAGTGTGGGAGAGGAAGAGAACGAGAGGGAGTGTGTGTATTTTGAAATTAATAGAATATATTATTTTCATATCTTCCCGATATTTTTTATAGGAACCTCGGTCAAACCTCAATATATATTTCCAGATTTATTTTTATATAAGAAAGTTTGCTAGCTCCACTATTTTTGTTATTTCTGGAAGAAATGACACCGTGTTTGCCCAATCACAATTTCCCTCATCGTTCCTTTTGGTGTCTTCAAATGAACGCAAACTCTGTTCGGAACACGAATAACCTTCCTTCCAATTTCTCCTGATATATTATTGTTTGTTTCCTTCCGTATGCTGTTTAACTAATGAGTGCTAATTTGCCGTTCGAATTATTCGAATCCTCTTTCTTCCTGAATCAGAAATATAAGGATTTTATCATCCTAATGGCATTTAATCCACTTCCTTACTTAGAGGGGCCGATGAGAATTTCATGGGCTGAACCTAGCTAAAGGAAATTAGTAGCGAATTTGTCACGCCTTCCTTCTCATTAAACTGGTTTTATCTTTATTTATATTTAACTAGCAGTATCGCCCGGCGTTGCTCGGGTTTGTAAGGGAAATAACTATAAAGCACTTTTTGAGAGTTATAGCCAAAAAATAGCAAAAAATGCATTAAAAATGGAAAAAATATGATGGTAAATTTGTTTTTAAATCGTTGACTCATCGTAGACATTTTTATAGAGTTACTTCCCTTATATTAAAAAAAATATGCATTAAATGGAAAAAGAATGATGGTAAATTATTTTTAAAATCGTAGACTCATCGTAGACGCGCGCTAATACCCAGAAGGGCTCGATATGAATCACGACTATAAGATAACCGGTTTTGGTTAAACTGCACCGCAAAATGTGGGAGTAGTTAGGAATCTAAATCGGAGTAGACAAACACACAACCTTAGTTTTATATATAAAGATGTCACGAGGTAAGAGCTACCCTAAGAGCTTGCCCGATCTTTGTTAGACAGAATTCCAGCTGCTAAATTTCGCAATCCAGACATAAGAAAGCCTATGGTCTTTTGCCACCACTTACATGGTAACCTATTATCTGAAATGGGAAACTATTCACACGATGCGTATATTGCTGTATTGATCGGACTATTAGTTGTTGTTGTGCACCGCTGGTCACCATGCGCTTCCTCACATTGCTGTAGCTTTTGAATGTTATCATCTCGCTGATGAGGCGGGCAAGTCGACATTCACCTGACGAGAATACCAATCTGTTGCATGTTTTCCAGATAGAACTGAAATGAAGTGTTTTCTCTCAAGGATTCTAGCGTACGGTGTTTGTCTTCACTCGTCTGTCTGTGTGTATGCATGTGTGTGCGCGCGAGTGCGCGAGTGTGCATATACCACAGTTAGGTTTTCTGCATTTTTTACTGAGGGCTTCAATGTTGTTTTCGAGTGTACTTGGGCTTGTGTTAGGAGACTTTTCATAGATTTGGGTTCTCTTTTGCTCTAAATAATGGTGTGCGTTAGGAGGATTAAATTCATTCTGTGGTCCCTTTTGTAGAGGATGGTTCTGGTGGATGGTGTTGAAGGTTTCTTTGTTAAGAGGGTTGTGTGTGGAGATGTATGGTAGGGCTTTTGGTTGTAAATCCCTCTTTAATTTGGGATGTCTGAATTCGTGGATAATCAGTTGTAGAGCACGTTCAAAGCCTATAACAATTACTGATGGGGCGTAGTTCCTGCTAATGAGTGTATCCTTTAGTTCATGTAGTCTTCTGTCTGTATTAGAAACTATAGTACAAATCTTTTTCGCTACGTTGAAGGGGATATTCATTCTAGTGTGTCTGGGGAGGCATGAGTTCGACGGTAGATATTACTGGATTCCGTGGGTTTATAGTATATGTCTGTTTCTATTTTGTTGTTGGACTTCTTAATGAGGATGTCGAGAAATGGAAGTTGCTGATGGCTATATTCAATCGGGAATTGAATGTTTACGCCAAGTCCATTTAAAATTGCTTGGAATTCTATAAGTCTCTCTATACTTTCATGTCAAAGAATGAAACAGTCATCCAGGTATCTCTTCCAGTTATTTTCTATGTAGAGGGAGAATGAGCTACCGTATTTTTCTCGAACCTTACTTTAAAGACTAATTTCTAGATATCCCATGACTAGGTTAGCAAAGGAGGGTGCCATTCTCATACCCAACGCAGTCCCCAATTTTTGTCGATAGAAGTTATCTTTGAAGACGAAGTAGTTATTCTCCAAGATGAATTTTAGCCATTCTATCACGAATTCTTTTTGGATGCGATGTGGGAGTCCGTTGGCGTAATTCTTCTTGGCGTAATTCCAGAATTGAATTGCCTCTATTCCTAGGTTGTGGGCGATATTGGAATAGAGGTTGACTACATCGAAGGATACTAGCAGGGTGTTTTTGTTTATTGTTTCAGGAACCTGACTGAGCTTATCCAGATCGTCCCTTGGATAGCTTTTGACATGCTTCAGAAATGGTTTTAAAAGGGTATCCAAAAGTTACTGAGGCGGTGGGTTTCGCGTGCGGGACCTGCTGTTATAGGTCTTAATTTGAGGCCATTAGGATTAGGGACCTTGATTATTATGTCTGTGGCTATCCTACATGCGTTACTCATTTTCTCACTTTTCTGTATCTTAGTAGTAGTGGTAGTAGTAGTAGCAGCAGCAGCAGCAGTAGTAGTAGTAGTAGATGACTAAGAAATACTACATCTTGTTTAGTGTTGGGGTGAACTCAGTGTTTATAAATCTAGCCAAGACAACTTGGTATATAAATTTCAACGTCATGTGCATAAAAACATTGGAAATATATCTTGGTAAATATGAGATATAAATAATTGCTTTTGTATTCAAATTTCACAGATCAAAGATTCTTCCGTGACAGACTATTTTATTTCTAAATAACAAATCAACGTAAAATACAGACTCTTGGCTCTATCTCTGTACTGACTTTGGGGTAGATGGTAAATTCGACTACTACTGCTACACACACACACACATACATACACACACACACACACACACACACACATACAAACAACCATACACACACACGTACATACACACACACACACACACACATACAAACAACCATACACACACACGTACACACACACATACACACACACACATACACACACACACACACACACACACACACACACACACACACAGAGTATTGTGTTCTCTACAAACATATTGGCGGCACGTGTATGTTTGTGTTTAGTCTCTTATTTATTATTAATATATATTTTCCGTTTTTCTTGTTTTAAGTATATTTTTGCAATTTATTATACGCATAGCCACGCGCATTTATATTCACGAATGTTTCTGCGCGCGCGCGCGTGTGTGTGCGTGTGTGTGTGTGTGTGTGTGTGTGTCCGTGTGTGTATCCATATGTATGTATGTTTTGTGTGTGTGTTTCTCATTGTGCTAATTATTCAAATTTTTCAACCAACACTTTCATATTATTTCCAAAACTTGAATTCCAAACGCAAATTTTATTCATTTTCCCTGTGCCTCCACTTTCTAGCATTCGGTTTTTACAATATTATCTACATCAAAGCGGTATTTCGTCTGCTGCTATGTTCTGAGTTCAAATTCTGCCGAGGTCGACTTTGCTATTCATCCTTTCGGGGTTGATTAAATAAGAACCAGTTACGCACTGGAGTCGATGTAATCGACTTAATCCCTACCCCCGAATTCGAGGCTCTGTGATTCCGGTAGAAATAACTAGTATCGGATCCTTTCGGTTTGAACGGCAGTTTTTAACATAATTTCTAGGTAACTAAAAAATTTTAAACTTTGTTTACTGGTAGAATGTGTTTATAAAACATCTTTTTCTCTTGGCTTTATTGAGAAAATTCAATAATTTGTAAGATATTTGTTGTTATTCTTTCTTCAATTTCTGCACTTTCAATCAATCACCGACGTCTATTGAGGTAAAAAAAAAAACATTCTGTGCCATATGAATATGTCCCTCGTTTAAGAAACAGATTGGGTTTATTTACATTTGTGAAGAAAAAAAGATACCCTTCCCCCCACCCCTAACCCTAACCCTAAAACAGATTGAAATGCAATAGATCGATACTAGGGTCATAATTATGGGTGACAATTTCATATGACGCCGCTAGAAAAACTGCCGTTCAAACCGAAAAGATCCCTATTATCTACATCATAGAATCACTAACACACCGTACAAATGCTTCGAAGCATTTCATTCATATTTATGTCCTGATTTCATATTCCTCCAAGGACGGTTTTGCTTTTCCCGACTTTGGGTGGATAAAAGACTTACCAGTTGAGCGCTGGGGATAGATCTAATCGACTTACCCACACATCCCCGCTGAAATTGCTGGCCTTTTGACATCTGCAAGCTACATCATATTTCATATTCCCTACTTGTAGTTTTACCGTTCTTGCAATATATCTTTACTCTTTTACTCTTTTGCTTCTTTCAGTCGTTTGACTGCGCCCGTGCTGGAGCACCGCCTTTAGTCGAGCACATCGACCCCCAGGACTTTTTCTTTGTAAGCCTAGTACTTATTCCACCGCTCTCTTTTGCCGAACCGCTAAGCTACGGGGACGTAAACACACCAGCATCAGTTGTCAAGCTATGTTGGGGGGACAAACACAGATACACAAACATATACACACACACACACACACACACACCACACACACACACACACACACACACACACACATATATATATATATATATATATATATATATATATACATATATACGATGGGCTTCTTTCAGTTTCTGTCTACCAAATCCACTCACAAGGCTTTTGACGGCCCGAGACTTTCGTAGAAGACACTTGCCCAATGTGCCACGCAGTGGGACTGAACCCAGAACCATGTGGTTGGTAAGCAAGCTACTTACCACACGGCCACTCCTACGCCTATGTTAGTTCAAAATGTCTTTACTACTCTCCTACCTTTCTGCAGGTGTGCTGCATTCCATTGTTTGAGATTTGTCATTAACAAAGCTTTTATAGATATTGTAATATATTTCCCATATTCGACTGTATTTTTATCATCTAGGAATAAATACTGTGGTTTGGATTTTTGTTTTGAATTAGAATATATCCAAATGGTTTCGTTAGAAATGTTCGTTCTTACAAACGAGATATTATCACTAACGTACGCTCGCTCAAACAGTTTCAGTTATGATGTGTAAAACTTTTAATGTTTTCATTGAATTTACGTGTGTGTTTGTCTGATTATTGCATTCATTGGCTGAGTCTGCTAAGCTTTCTGGATCTCGATGAGGATTTGCTATTCACGTTGATTCCCATGTATTTGTAATATATTCTACTTACTTTCCAGTTGGATTCGGCACATCTGTTATTTTATAAGAAATCATGTTATGAAGTATCCAGCCACACTATGACAATAGTACATTCGGTTCATTTAACCGACAAGTGTACCGTGTAGGCTTCCGCTTATGCTATTGGTTGTTGCCTCTTTTGTAACACGAATTACGAGCCAATACTGTATTCCAGCTAATTTCAAGGTTTCAGGCTATGTAGTCCTCGATAGATATTTCTATGAAACGATGGCAATAGGACGTTGGAAACACTTTCAAGGAGGAATTGGATCGATCTACGTTAGGGAAAAATAAACGGAAGCAACAATTTCAACAATAAAATCATACTTCTAAGATGTAGTACGAGAGTTCACATGTAGCGCATACATGTAGCGCTTACATGTAGCCGCCTGACAAATTAGAAACAAATGCTACCTTTTCCTCAAACCTTAATCCTATCATATTAAAATTAATTGAAATATGGAAATATGGTCTAGAAGGGAACGTGATTGGTCAACGTTATGCTCGTTCAGGTCCTTCTGAATTGAAAGGAAACCAAGTGGCTGTGTGGTAAGTAGCTTGCTTACGAACCACATGGTTCCGGGTTCAGTACCACTGCGTGGCATCTTGGGCAAATGCCTTCTGCTATAGCCTCGGGCCGACCAATGCCTTGTGAGTGGATTTGGTAGACGGAAACTGAAAGAAAGCCCGTCGTATATATGTATGTATATATATATATATGTGTGTGTATGTTTGTGTGTCTGTGTTTGTCCCCCTAGCATTGCTTGACAACCGATGCTGGTGTGTTTATGTCCCCGTCACTTAGCGGTTCGGCAAAAAGTGACCGATAGAATAAGTGCTGGGCTTACAAAGTATAAGTCCTTGGGTCGAGTTGCTCGACTAAAGGCGGTGCTCCAGCATGGCCGCAGTCAAATGACTGAAACAAGTAAAAGATAAAGAAAGATAAAGATATCCATTGCAAAACTACTTTCTCGTTTTCCGTTTATACAGTTTTACCTTCAATCAAATTCATAAGTTTACGAAACCATTGAAATTTTGACTAATAATCTGTTCTTGGCGGTGTCTGCTCTAAGATTTAGTTCTGTAATGCAGAAGATTGTCGCAATAGTACTTGATATTTCTTTTACATATTCAAATGATCAATACACGCGTTGATTACGTATATTTCTCCTTTGTGTACCCAAATGCCAACAGGGAGATTTCAACACTGTTCTGCAATTTAAAGCATCGGCTTCAAAATTTATATTGGCTTTTCTCTTTACACCCGGTGAACATATTACCAGGGGGTAATAATATTGATTGACTTGAACTTTAGCATTTATCTTTAAGTGTATTCTCATAGTAGGCATAACACTTTGGCGATGACAGATTACAATTCATAGATTTCGAGTACTCCTATCGATCTATACGCTCCAGCTCTCTATCAAATCTAATACAATATAAGGTATACAATGGAGAAACACTTCATTCAAGGCACCAAATTTAAGATAAAATACTTTAGAATGTGTTAATTAACAAAGAATTCATAACGTCTACCCCGGTCCACCCGAAGCGGATATTAAATGGAAAAACATAATTCCAGTCGTCCTACTGACGTCACTAGATATCATGGAATGTATAGAGGAGTATTTATTTTTCATTTGTATAAATTTTACAAGTGTTAGGAGACACTCTTAAGACTGGAACTTATTATTATCGAAGTTTAAACTCAGGGTTTATTCAAGAATATTCAAAGAAACTGCGAGGATAGAAATGACTTAGAGTATACAGTTTTCTCTTTCATCTCTTTTACTTGTTTCAGTCATTTGACTGCGGCCATGCTGGAGCACCGCCTTTAGTCGAGCAAATCGACCCCGGGACTTATTCTTTGTAAGCCCAGTGCTTATTCTATCGGTCTCTTTTGCCGAACCGCTAAGTGACGGGGACGTAAACACACCAGCATCGGTTGTCAAGCAATGCTAGGGGGACAAACACGGACACACAAACACACACACGCATATATATATACATATATACGACGGGATTCTCTTCAGTTTCCGTCTACCAAATCCACTCACAAGGCTTTGGTCGGCCCGAGGCTATAGTAGAAGACATTTGCCCAAGATGCCACGCAGTGGGACTGAACCCGGAACCATGTGGCTGGTAAACAAGCTACTTACCACACAGCCACTCCTGCACCTATAATATTAATTTTGTATAATATCAATTTTTCTTCAGTCCATTATTGTGCCTAGAGTATGTCTGGGCATCGCAATCAATGTCTTTATTGAGTCATCGCCACATTAAAAACACATTTCATACCGGTTATCATTTTATAGTCTGTTTGACGAACTCCTAAGTTACGTAGCGTACAGAGCTGAAACATAAAGAAAAAAACAACTTCATTTGAAACTGGTGCAGTTCTGTGGAAAAGGTTAGCATATTCGTAATAATGGTTGTGAGGTGATAATTAAAAATAAAAAAGAAACTCATTATCAGTTACAGAAAACTCAAGGAATTTTATTTATAGACAAAAAATATTAATTCTAATACACCAAGAGTTTCTTCCTCTTTTAACCCGTGTTATTGTTGCTGCTCTTCCTATTCTTCTTCTTCTTCTCTTCTTCTTGTTCTTCTTCCTCTTCTCCTTCTTCTCCTTCTTCATCTCCTTCTTCTTTTTCCTCTTCTCCTTCTTCTTCTTCCTCTTCTCCTTCTTCTCCTTCTTCTCCTTCTTCTTTTTCTTCACCTTCCTCTTCTCCTTCTTTTTCTTCACTTTCCTCTTCTCCTCCTTCTTTTTCTTCACCTTCCTCTTCTCCTCCTCCTTCTTCTTCTTCTTCTTCTTCTTCTTCTTCTTCTTCTTCTTCTTATTATTATTATTATTATTATTATTATTATTATTATTATCATTATTATCATTATTATTACATGAAAACTGACAGCTCATTTCGCTTGGCATGGTGTAAAGTGTCAGCTGTCCACATCCAACAGAACAAGGTGTCACTTGTTTACTGGTCATGTTTCAAGAACACTGCAAAGATTTCTTGCAGTTGCAGGGAATACTGAGTTTTGTATGTGTTCTACCTTCACACTAGCACCGGTCACTTTCAGCCATGTTGGTAGTCGAGTGCTGATACTTCCAAGTGCACTATTAATATCACTTCTACTCTCTTCATTGACCACAACCTTCGTATTTGCCACATTAAATCGTCACTGTTATTTTCTTCTTTCACATTGATCTTGTTTACACTGGGACATGCTATGTCGATTATCACATTCTTTTACTTTCTTTTTCTTGTTTCAGTCATTTGAATGCGGCCATGCTGGGGCACCGCCTCTAGTCGAGCAAATCGACCCCAGGACTTATTCTTTGTAAGCCTAGTACTTATTCTATCGGTCTCTTTTGCCGAAACGCTAGATTACGCTGACACACCAACATCGGTGGTCAAGCGATGTTGGGGGGACAAACACAAACATATACACACACATATACATATCTATATATACACATATACGACGGGCTTCTTTTAGTTTCCGTTCAATATATATGAACTTTGCTTCTTTTCTCCTTTGATCCACCACAACAATGTCGGGTCTCCGATCATCGATTAGAGACCCTCATTGGATTGTAAAATCCTAGATCTTATTATTCTCAGGAATGCACACTGATTTATATTGTACAGTTTCGATGCCCAGCCCAAACCCTACCTTTCACATGGTGTCCAGCAAATAAACTCCTTTTGTAGTGACTTTAGGCCAGCTTGCTACCCTCACTTCACAATATAAAAGATTGTTCGTTTTTGCTTCCACACATTTACCCAAGGGGCAATTCGCTGCTCACATCCATACATATATAAATCATATTATTACAATAGGATGGCGAGGAATATAACGGGTAAATTTGCTACACCATTCCCGCTTCGGCCAGATATTCAATCAGTCAAATGAAATGATTATAAAAGCTCCCTGCAATTATATTCCAGGATTTCCTATAGGGTGTCCATCATGCTAACATTTAATATGGTTATACAATCTTTAGGAGGAGGAAATTTCATGCGAAGGATATATGTGAATAAGTTATACACAGTATATCAGTTAGTGATTATCCTTTCGTTATTTCAGAGAGATTTTTTTTCACGAACCAGTAGACATCCAAAATAGTTTGCAGTATATACCAAACAATGTTAGACGATGATGAGTTTATTTTATCAATGGAAAATTAGTTTCAGCTCATATACATATACACATATCCAACCCTAAAAATACATAAATTATTTCACGTTCACTCGACTGGTTATAAATACTTGTTGTCAATAAGGGGTATATATGTATATATATATATATATATATATATATATATATATAGCCACATTCAGATGGCTGATCCCTCTTATGTTATAGAGCAGTTACTGTTTATATCTCGCCCAGAGATTTATTATTGTTTTCGAACAGATTTTCTACGCCAGTGACTGTGGTTACTGTGAAAATCTATATATATCCAGCCGGTAGAGGAAGTCCCTCAACGAAGAGCGGTGCTTACCATACGTTGACAAGAGGCAATAACCTCGAAACCGGTCCGTGTGTAGTATCCGTATCTTCGGGGAGGCTGATCTCCCTTTGCTGGCTGGCAAGGACACCGAGATGGTGTAAAGCAACTAATATCAGTAAAGCAACTACTACCACAATTTTTAATCTTTCCATTTTACCAATGTGCTTTCGGATCATCAACACAAATTAGACTAAACAAGGAAACATTCTTCATTGAAAAGTACAAGCCCAGACTCAACCATCCGAACATTCTGATACAGAGAAATTCACATTAAGGGAAAGGAAAAAAAATTTTAAGCGATTATCTCCCTTACACCGGAAGAAATCACACACTACCTTCCCTTATTTAGAACTCTCCGGAGCTTAAACACAAGGATAACTCTATTAAACATAAACATAACGTCACAAGAAATTTGAAAAGCTAAATGCGAAACCGGTCTTTCTTTTAAAATTATGTCATTATAAAGGAAAAAAAATTTGTTTAAAAAGTTTTCTAATATTCTTCAGACATATTGACGCAAATATATATATTTTTTAACATTTAAGCCTTCTGTCGTTTTTTCACTCTTTACTATTTTTTATATATTCACCCACGTGATTTCACAAACCAACTTTCTTATCTATATATATATATATATATATATACATATATATATATATATATATATATACATATGCATACATATATATATATATAAATAAATATATATATAATTATATATATTGTCAACAAGGGATATACATATATATATACATATATATATATATACATACATACATACATATGTGTGTGTGTGTCTATGTCTGTGTGTCTATGTGTGTAAAAAGACACTAGCACATATAACCTCATATATAGATATATATCTATATGTATATATGTATGTATGTATGTATGTATATACAGAGAGAGAGAGAGAGTTGGATATACATACACCCACACCCACACCCACCCACCCAGACACACACACACACATATATATATATATATATACTTATGCATATATGTGACTGCTTGCTTGGAAATGATTATATATTTTCCATATGCGAATATATACTTTTTTTAGTAATATACTCGTGTATATCTATATATCTCTCTATACATCTATTTATACATACACACACACAAACATTCACACACACACGCAAACATTCACACACACACACAAACATTCACACACCACACGCAAACATTCACACACACACACAGAAACATTCACACACACACACAAACATTCACACACACACACACAAACATTCACACACACACACACAAACATTCACACACACACACACAAACATTCACACACACACACACAAACATTCACACGCACACACACAAACATTCACACACACACACACAAACATTCACACACACACACACAAACATTCACACACACACACACAAACATTCACACACACACACACAAACACACACGCAGGAATGAATGCTTCTGTCTATGTAAACACAAGTATATTTTCATATGATCATATATGTGCAAGCTTTGGTGGCTGCGTATGTTTTGTGTGTGACTGTATATATGTTCATGCTAATTGTGTGTTTGCGAGTTATAACACATATTCTCTAGCATAAAAACATTTAGTTATATTGATGTAAATCTAAATGTTAAAATGTGGCTCTCTCGTAAGTTTAGTGTTGAATAGAACCGTTCATTATTCTTGTAGATTTGGCAAAATTCCCCAAATATCTTCAATCTGATCTGGCACCAATTCAATTGACAGTATTCAGTTCTCAGTTGCAAATAAAGACTGTTATGTATCTGAAAATGCCATTTTTTCTTTCATATAGATTATTATAAAGGAAAGAAGATGCAGAACGTGTAAACTATGAAGGAAGATATGAAGTGAACCCACGGAACCTTATATAAATAAATATTCTAGTGTTAGAGATGTGTTGTGTAGGGTGATAGGGAGAGACTAATATATAAATCGTTGTTTCAGAAATGGTTGCAGTCGATGTTCTATTGACTTTCTCTTCAATTTCGTCAATGGCAACACATTAGCAGTGTCGTAGTTGGAGAGTCCTTTGTATGAGGCTATATGTGCTCGTGTCTTTTTACACACATAGACACACAGACATAGACACACATCTGTATATGTATATCTGTGAGTGTTTCGGTGTGATTGTGTATATGTATGCAGCGGTAGTTTTCGTGGCGTGCAATAACATTTCGTTTGTGATAGGTTTAGTTTAAGTTAAGGTGGCATTGATAGTTTTCACAGACATTTTGGCGTTCTTTGTTGCAATATATCTGAGCATTAACTCTGCTTAAATGTTGCATTGCATTTACCTCTACAGATATATCTCAAAATATTGTGAGGAAAATGTGGTGCATCTTTTAAACATGATGTTAACGTTTTTCTCATTGACATTGTTTTTCTGCAAATTGTGAAAGAACTATGGCTCTTTAGCACTCGATTCATTATAATTTTTGTCCTCTTCGAATTTTTCTGTGAAATGGTGTTGATATTAATGATATTATTATTTCCAAAGAAGACAAACACTAAATCTTTAGATAGACTGGTGTTGTTACAATACGCTGACCATCCTAGAAAATGTACTAAAGAATTTCCATCCAAGACGTTCGTCGGTAGCCATTTGAACTGACATGCAGAATAATAAAACTCACTAAAAAATGCACTTCAAGAAATGTCGCGCTATATATTAGATAATATGACTGTCGCAAGAGAAACCAAGATAATCTGTATCCAGTTTCTTTAAGATTTGTGAAAATATGTCGTTTCATGCAGCTTTCATAGCTTATTTGTAAATATCCGTTTACAATCATGTATTTTCACAGACTAATATCATATTTTCTAAGCGTTGATGAATAGTTCGTAATGTGACATCTACCATGGGACGACTTTTCACTCCATGAACCAAGGGTTAAGAAAGCAATATCCAGTAATACTTAGAAGAGAAGTGAATCAATTGTAAGTATTCAGCTGCATTTTTTGGTCAATTTGGTCTTACTCTTTTACTTGTTTCAGTCCTTTGATTGTGGCCATGCTGGAGCACCGCCTTTAGTCGAACAAATCGACCCCAGGACTTATTCTTTGTAAGCCTAGTACTTATTCTATCGGTCTCTTTTGCCGAACCGCTAAGTTACGGGGACGTAAACACACCAGCATCGGTTGTCAAGCGATGTTGTGGGGACAAACACACACAAACACGTACATATATATATACATATATATATATATATATGTTTATATGTATATATATATATATATATATATATATATATATGTATATACGATGGGCTTCTTTCAGTTTCCGTCTACCAAATTCACTCACAAGGCTTTGGTCGGCCCGAGCCTATAGTGGAAGACACTTGCCCAAGGTGCCACGTAGAACCATGTGACTGAACCCAGAACCATGTGGTTCGTAAGGAAGCTACTTACCACACAGCCACTCCTGCGCCATGATGTTGCTTAATTGATATTAATTTATTTGTTCTCAGCGAGTGGTAGGTCGAACGTCTGCAATGGTATCCATTGCAGACGTTCGACCTACCACTCGATATGAACGCAGATTGTAATTCGAAAATAGAGGAAAGATGCAGACAAGACCCTCCTTACAATCTCGTCAGACGTTCCATATTACATCATCTAACATTTCCATTTCCAATCATTACAACAAGAAACTTTTCCTTATGCTTACTCTTTACTCTTTTACTCTTTTACTTGTTTCAGTCATTTGACTGCGGCCATGCAGGAGCATCGCCTTTAGTCGGGCAAATCGACCCCGGGACTTATTCTTTGTAAGCCAAGTACTTATTCTATCGGTCTCTTTTGCCGAACCGCTAAGTGACGGGGACGGAAACACACCAGCATCGGTTGTCAAGCAATGCTAGGGAGACAAACACAGACACACAAACATACATATATGTATACGTATATACGACAGGCTTCTTTCAGTTTCCGTCTACCAAATCTACTCACAAGGCATTGGTCGGCCCGAGGCTATAGCAGAAGACATTTGCCCAAAATGCCACGCAGTGGGATTGAACCCAGAACCATGTGGTTGGTTAGCAAGCTACTTACTACACAGCCACTCCTGCGCCTAACTTTTCTGCGCCTTCCACACAGCCACTCATGCTTCCTAACTTTTCACATTAATTTATTTGTGTATTTGTATTTCCTGCAAAAGAACCTAACTTAATTTACCGAGTATCGTTTTTAATAAGACTTTCACTTGAAAAGATGACCAATATTTTATAATTCAGAATAACATCTATATTTGAAGCTTTGTTAGTCTCAATAATTCCTTAGTTGAGATTTTTTCATTTTTTTTTTTCGTATTTATGGCCTTTTTAATTGACCTCAAATATCTATTGAATAGATGAAATAAAGCAATCTGTATAATTTACAGATACATATGATTTGATATTTATATATTTAGAGGGAGATATATTGAATTACATATTAAGAAAAACTTATATTGAATTATTCCAACACGTCTTTCTGCTCATGAATATAACGCGTATAATATCTGTACTTCTATGTATCAGCCTGTGTCTCTCAAATTACCTCTAACTACCTCCATCCATACCTACATACACACATACATACATACATACATACATACTTACATACATACATACATACATACATACATACATACATACATACTACATACATACATACATACATACGTGCACGTAGACAGAAACTGAAAGAAATCAATTGTATGTATATGTATGTATATATGTAAGTCTATGTGTATGTCTTTGTGTTTCTCCCTCATCACTGCTTCACAACTGGTGTTCGTTTATTTACATCCCCATAACTTACTGGTTTCACAAGAAAAAAACTGATGGAATAATTACCAAGCTTATCAAAATATAAAAACATCACTACGCAGTGTTTCATATTTTTGTTTGCCCACTCAGTTGTATATATCAATTTATCTTCGTGTGTGTGTGTATATACACACACACACACACACATACACACACACACACATATATATATATATATATCTCTTATTATAAAAGGCAGATTTTATCTGCCTCCCTTTGTCAGTTATAGAAATCTACAATATAGGATTTCTTCAATTACAATTTACCTAGCATTTTTAAGAGTAGAATGCATCGGGTTTTGCCAGGTCCAGTTTTTAAAATTTAAACTCCAATTAAGCAAAATTTACAGAAAACTCACATTCTGGTGTGTATGTCAAATGCTTTTCTTAGTCTGGTTTACAGCACACGCAAACGCACACACACAGTGTGCAAAGAATAAAGTGAAACTAGATGTAATATTTGTTTCTGTCTATCACGCTGATAGATACATGAGTAAAATGTATGGCAAGCTAACAGATAAGAGTGAGTGAAAATGTTCTTGGAAGAGAGTAAATAGCGACAGTGATTTGAGGAAGACTAAACTGAAAGTATGAAACATTGTTTATGTATAAACAGACGACACTTATATAAACCCTTTCGTTACCAAACCGCCCGAATTTACCTATTCATATTTAAATGAGAATATCAGAGTAAATCTCTTTAGTACATTCGTGAAAACACGTATTATACTTCGTAAACACTTCAAATACAGTTTTGTACAAAAATCGAAGTGTAATTTTAATTCCATGAATTATGGGAGATTTTTTTCCGAAATTTGTTCCTATTGTGTTTTCAAAATTTGTAATTCTGACAAAAAATGGATACGAATTTCATTATATCAAGCAGCGAGTCAGAATTCGAAGGATTTTCTACTGAAGACCTTCATAAATCTAACTCTATGACTGAAAAAAAAAGCATCTTTATATAAGAGTGAAGTTGTGTGTCTGTCTCCTACGATTTAGATTCGTAACTACTCCCACATTTTGCGGTGCAGTTTAACCAAAAGCGGGTATCTTATAATCGTGATTCATATCGAGCCCTTCCGGGTATTAGCGCGCGTCTACGATGAGTCTACGATTTAAAAAAAATTTACCATCATATTTTTCCATTTTAATGCATTTTTTTCGCTTTTATATAAGGGAAGTAACTCTCTAAAAATGTCTACGATGTGTCAACGATTTAAAAAAACATTTACCCTAATTTTTTTCAATTTTTAATGCATTTTTTTGCTTTTTTTGGCTATAACTCTCTAAAAATGCTTATATAGTTATTTCCCTTACAACCCGAGCAACGCCGGGCGATACTGCTAGTATATATATATATATATATATATATGGATTTCGTAGACAGGAACTGAAACAAATGAATCGTATATATATATATATATATGTATGTATATATGTAAGTGTATGTGTTTTGGTATTGGCAACATGGATGACAATGGTCAGAGACTACTTGCATTTTGAACATACTATAACCTGTGCATCACTAACACATTCTTTGCCAACAAGACATCCCACAAGGCATCTTGGAGACATCGAAGCTCTGACCACTGGCATCAGCTGGATCTCATCATTACACGGAGATCCTTTCTGAATTCTGTACTACTGACCCGCAGTTACCACAGCGCGGATTGTGACACAGACCACTCACTAATAAGAAGCAGGGTGAGGATTCTGCCTAAAAAAGTCCATCACTCCAAGAAAATGAGCCGACCACGCATTAACACTCCCAGAACCTCGGGCCCTACACATGCTTTCTATGTTATGTCCTAAGAAGAATTTATATATTTTTATATATTTTTTATATATTTTTTATGTATTTTTATATAATTTTTATGACGAAAAATGCGAGCGATGTATAAGTACGCAGG